>NW_027418321.1:0-146627 GCF_009905375.1 Apium graveolens
TGCTCTCATAGTCTTTCAATAATTCAATCCATCGTCTTTGCCTCATATTAAGCTCCTTCTGCGTGAATATGTACTTCAAACTCTTGTGGTCAGTAAAGATCTCACACTTATCACCATACAAATAGTGTCTCCATATCTTCAATGCAAAAATGACGGCTGCAAGCTCTAAGTCATGTGTCGGATAATTCACCTCATGAGGCTTTAATTGTCTTGAAGCGTAGGCAATCACATTTCCATGTTGCATCAATACACAGCCAAGTCCCTTCTTCGAAGCATCGCTATAAATCACATAGCCTCCCAATCCTGATGGTAGTGTCAATACTGGTGATGTCACAAGTCTCTTCTTCAATTCTTGAAAACTAGTCTCACACTCATCGGTCCATATGAACTTGTTGCTTTTTCGAGTCAACTGTGTCAATGGCATCGCAATTGTCAAAAAGCCTTCTACAAATCGGCGATAGTAGCCCGCGAGTCCCAAGAAACTCCTCACTTCCGTCGCAGTGCTAGGTCTTGGCCTATTGGTAATAGCCTCAACCTTGGCTGGATCCACCTTGATTCCATCTGCTGATACAATATGTCCCAAAAATGCAACTTGATCAAGCCAAAATTCACACTTCTTGTATTTTGCATACAATTTGTTATTCCGTAGTGTTTCCAACACAATTTGAAGATGCTCTTCATGTTCCTCCCTTGACTTTGAATACACCAATATATCATCAATAAACACAATCACAAACTTGTCCAGAAAATCCTTGAATACCCTGTTCATTAGGTCCATGAAAACTGCAGGTGCATTTGTCAATCCAAAAGACATAACAAGAAACTCGTAGTGTCCGTAACGAGTCCTGAATGCTGTCTTCGGAATATCACTTGCCTTCACTCTTAGTTGATGGTAACCTGACCGTAGATCAATCTTCGAAAAGTATTTTACTCCTTGAAGCTGATCAAATAAGTCATCGATCCTCGGTAATGGATATCTATTCTTTACTGTGATTCGGTTCAACTCTCGATAATCAATACAGAGTCTCATCGAACCATCCTTCTTCTTCACAAATAGAACTGGTGCTCCCCAAGGTGAAACACTGGGTCTAATAAAACCCTTATCAAGTAACTCCTCCAGCTGTTCTTTCAGCTCTTGTAGCTCTAACGGAGCCATTCTATAAGGTGCCTTAGAAATAGGTTGTGCATCTGGTAACAAATCGATAGAAAATTCCACCTCTCTTTCTGGAGGAAGACCCTCCAAATCGTCGGGAAATACATCTGAAAACTCACGAACAACAAGAACATCTTCTAAGTCTGGCTGCACTTTGGACGTGTCAATCACATGAGCTAAAAATCCTTCACATCCATGAGCAATCATCTTCTTAGCCTTGATGGCCGAAATGAATTTTCCACAACCACTAGGCTTAGAACCATGAAACACAAACTCGGGCGAATTGGAGTCGCCAAAAATTATTCTTTTTCCTGGACAATCAATTGTAGCTTTGTGTCGCTCCAGCCAATTCATCCCCAGTATGATATCAAAGTCCCTAATCTGAATAGGTAAGAGATCTACAAGTAGTTCTCTATCGTCTACTCTAACTACACAATCAAGATACTGAGAATTTACAAGTATAGTTACACCTATAGGAGTGCCAACAGAAAAATCCGATATAAGTGCAGTGGATGCAATGTCTAAGTGTTTAGCATAAGATGTAGAGACAAATGAATGTGTAGCTCCAGTATCAAATAAGACTATAGTATTTCCATTACCGACAGAAAGTGATCCTGAAATGGTACCTGGAGTACTTGCAGCATCTTTTGCAGTGATGGAAAACACACGACCGGAAGTCTTCTGGTTGCTTTTCTCTCCCTGATCCTTACGATCCCAAGGCTTCTTTGGTGGCATCTGACAGTCTCAAATAGTGTGACCCTTCTTTCCATAATTAAAGCATGCTCTAGTAGCCCAATAGCAAGTGCTTCCTCCATGCATCTTTCCACAATGCTCACACTTAGATGCTTCCTTATTTCCAGTTTGGTTGAAAGACCTCTTTTGCTCATTTCCTTGATTTCCATTCTTTTTCTGAAAATTCCGAGTATTATACCTCTGATCATTTGGTTTGAATCCACCTGAAGAACCACCATTTTTCTGAAATCCATGTCGACGCTCGGAAAAGTCATCTTCTCTTTTTCTTTTCTGATTTTGCATGTCTCGTTTCTTAAGAAAGTCAGCCTGATGAAGCTCTTGATCTCTGGCACTGTCAACCAAGGTGTCCATATGTATAGCGGTTAGAGATGATATGGTTGCGGATGGAATTCTTCAATGCCCACTTAAACTTCATGATTTTATCCGCTTCTGACCCAGCCACAGATCTTGCATAACCAGCTAACCTCTGAAATCTGACTTGAAAGTCTGCCACTGACTCATCATCTCTCTGAGTAATACTCTGATACTCCCTTACATATTCCTCACGTATGCTGGCTGGAAAATACCTCTGGTCAAACTGAGTTTTGAATACCTGCCAAGTAAGAGTATTTTCATAGCCAGGTGCATGCGACGCTACCACAGACTTCCACCAAGTATTAGCATCCCCCTCAAGATGATAAGTAGCAAATCGAGCCTTTTCCACCTCTGAACACTCCAAGACCCTGAAAATTTTCTCCATGTGATCTATCCAAGCTTCAGCATCCATGGGAGTCTTGGCCTCCTTAAAAAATTGGGTCTTTGCTTCATAAAACGATCAAACATAGTTTGACCATCTCGATCTTGCCCGTTAGCAGTGGGATTCTGTCCACGTTGAACTTCCCGCAACATCTCCATAAAAGTACTCCTATCCATAACAATCTGCTGATTATCATTCCCCCCAGTATTTCGACTACTGCTACCTCTTGCCATTCTGCATAAAATTTTATGAGTGCACAAACACATATATCACAAAATCATATCCAAAATCTTAAATCTACCCGTATGGAGTCAACCCAAAACTCACAGGTCAAATCCTAAAGGATAGTCTACAGAAACTATAACCTAAGCTCTGATATCAACGTTGTAACACCCCACTTAAACAAGTAGATGCTACACAAGCTAAGTCTTATTTATTAATGAAAGCAAAACAAGCTAAACATAATTTATTAAACTAATAAAAGTTCAAAATCTTCAAAATAAAGTTCTCTAACAAGATCCAAAATAATATGGAATAAAACATGTCCTTGACTTTATTTTCAACTAGATAACAAGCTAAAATCTGGGCAACACTCATCATACCCCCGCTTTACCCCCGACTACCTGTGGAAAGAAATAAATACGAGTGAGCCAAATGCCCAGTACGAATATATCATTAAAAGGTAAATCAAAAGAATATATTTGATTTTAATAATTAGCCAAGAAGATGAGTAATATGACAGTAATTATTTAGAAGCAAGGAACCAACTAATCCAAACAAAATCAAAGAAATGGCTGAGAACAAGTAAGGTGGGTACTAATAAGGGCATCTTATAAAACCTCTGCTCGCTAGTAAACACTAAGCAAAGCACAGTGCAAACAGTTCCTTCTCCGGTTATCCATAAGAAGGATAAAATGAAATGTATAAAACATTTCCCAAACAAACAAAATGATCATGATCTTAATCATGCCTCATACCCCAGAGACATGCTCGTATACTCACAGCACTGATACGAGTTAGTGCCGAGAGCACCAAAGACTGCAAAAACTCCATGTGCCTCGTCTGTGATTTACCCACACAGATAAGTTTAAGAGCCCGTAATAAATGGTTACAAAGTGTTTCCAATAATATTGAAAATAAAAGTTGCATGTGACAAATCAAGTATACTGATAGGAAACATAGATCAAAAGTGGTTAAGCAACAACATGGATCAAAGATGGCTGAGCAAAAATTAACAAGTGTACATATACACTTAACAAAATAAAATTTGATAAGATAAATATGATGGGACAATAAGTACAGGGGAAGAAAATATATTTTAAATGGAGAGAGAATGAAAGATACTCGTACCTGGAATGAGTCTAAATTATTAAATCACTACTTAGCTCCAAATCAACCTCCAAACCAATCTATAATATCAACACAAATATAATTTATAAACGCCAAACTCTAAAACCCACTAAAAAGTAAGCTAACAAAATTATAATATTTTATACAGCTACCACACCATCTCATGCTAGAGTAGTAAACATATAACTAACAAATAATCTGAATAATATACAAGCTGGTTTACAAAATATAAAAGATATTTTATTAATTTATAAAAGTAATGTAGAAAACTTTAAATATATGACTTTATAAAAGTAGACAAACTTAAATTATACATTAATATAACACATTAAATTGTAAAAATAATTTAATAAAATGATAAAAATAAATATAGCATGCTCTCTGTCTATCAACACATACCGACAATATTTATCAAATCCACCTCTCACACGTTAGTACTACAACAGTACTTACAATATTTAAATTATTAATTAATAACATATTGGTAAAAAAAAGTAACAAATATGTTATGAGGAAAATATAATAAGATTAACAAATATAAACAATTTATAATTTTAGATAAACAAACAACCAACTGTTAATTGCTTAACTTATTTAACAAAATATTTTGACTACATATCTCCTGTAAAATAAAATACTATGCATATCATTAGTCCTACAAATACATATTTTGTCAATTTTAATAAATCTCAATAAACTAAATCTTGTAAAAATAGATTTTATTTTACAAATATTTTTACATATTAACAAACTAGCATATTATAACATGATAATATTGTGAACAACTCACACATAACTAGTAAATAATAATTAACAAAACTAGCCAGACACTAACAATATTAAAACGTACCATATCATCCACTTAATAAAATGTAAAAAAAAACCTGAGAATCATATAATTTCTTAAACCAACTTAATGACATAAAAATTAAAAACAAAACAACAGGAACATGACTAATTAAAAATACTAATTAAACATCTTGTAGCCAGTACAAATAACAATTAATCAATTAAATCAATTAAACATGCATTAAACAATAACCTAACACAATATATAAACACATAAACAAATAATATAATAATTTGATAAAACTTACCTGAATTTAGAGCCTGATTTAATATGTAAAAAAAATGTGTACAAATAATTATAAACCTGAAAATAAAATGATTAATATTAGTATACAATATAAATAGTAATCATCTTAAATTACATAATTAAATTTTAAATAAACCTCCTCAAGATGTACACTTCTCTGAAAATTTTGGCCGACCTAGCTATCTTTCTCCTCCTTTTGATCTTTAATAACCCAAAAATCTATTTCTCCTTCTCTTAATCTTTAATAACCCAATATTTTAACAGTGACACTCCAGTTAGCTCTTTTCTGACCTTCTTGCACATGTAGATCCAAAGCTTCCTTTCTTATGCACCAACTCTTCTATCTCACTCATAAGTAATATAACTATTTTTCCATTTTGTTAGCTATCTCTAAGATGAGTTTTTTTTTGTGTGAAAGCACTAACAGGGTGACTCTGTTTATATAATAAGTAGCTCACAAACTATTAACTATCACCCAGTTTGACTCATATTCAAATTTTAAACAACTAAAAGATAGCTTACAAAATTCAAATTTTTAACAGCCTATTATCTACATAAAACATTATCCATAATTTTGAATTCTAAAATCAATTAATAAATATTTACTAAGTTATTGCACCAACAATGTACTAAATAAAATATGGGGTATTATCTAGTCTTGGTTGACTATATTGGTATAGAATATATGAAATAGAAGGAAGAACAATCAAGAGATAGATGGTTGTTACACTGATAAGGCTAAAATATATTTGTGTATTTGTGTGTGAGAAGTGTACAAAAGGAGTGATGAGTGAAGAGTATTAAATTTGTTGGCTTCTTTGATTTTTCTTTCAAATTTTATTTTTGTAAAAAAGGTTCAGAATTATACTACAATAAATCAAAATTTGACCTCACTAGGCCCATGCAACTTTTTATCAAAATATGGTGTGAAGTTATTGAAACCATAAATTGTATTCAAATTTGATATGATAGTTTGTATTAGAATTTAAATCTAAATTTTATATTACCTTATCAAGTCATAAAAAAATCTCATATATCACATTTCATTTGTAATCCTAGGTCCATAAGAATTGCCGAGTAAAGTTGGGGATAAATAATTTGTCAAGTATCATATATCATATATTTAGAGTTTTGTTTTGAAATTTTCAATTTTTTAATACAAGTAAAATTACTGTCCAACAGTCCAAATAAATAAAGGGCTTTTAAAAAAATACCTAATGTCAAAACTATTTTTGAAAAAAAACTGTCATTTTTAACAAAATTGCAAAAATATTTTTTCGATTCAACTAAATGCAACATTCGTGCAACTAATGCAAACTCAAATGCAACCAAAAAAATTTATTCAAATAGTTGCATATATGGATGATTTTGATTGCACCGTATTTTTGCAAATATTTTCAGAAGATAGTAAAATCGAAAAAAAACTTAAAAAAATAGTATTTTTGATAATTTTTCAAACAAATTAAATTCAAAGGTTGAGACTATAACTAACTAAATTTGATACATGAGATAAATTTACATCTTAATAATAAGATGCTAGTGAATTTAAATTTAAATTGGAATAATTAAAAAAAGATATCAAATTCAAACAAAATTTCAAGTTTTATTCATTTTCACAAAATTTTGGTAAAAAGTTGCATGGATTTAGGCTTATGCCAAATTTTAGTTTATTTCTATCATGAATTATTTTGCAAGAAAATAAAATTGTTTGAAAGAAAAATTTAAAAAGCCAACTTAGGAAAGTTTGACACTTAGGAAAATTTGGCCTAAAGAGCGTTTTTTAAACACAAAAGTGAAGATGAGCCTTTTCAAACTTAGGATGCGTCTCTTCTCACATTTCCTTTTATACACTTCTCACACAGAAAACACACGTCTCTTCTCACATTTCTTGTCTCTTCTCATATTTTTTATACACTTCTCACACAGAAAACACACAGTATCGGTATGTATATATCTTTGAAGCGGCATGGGCTTAGCATCCATCTATTTTTTCAGTATTCTTCCATCTCTTCCAATTCCTCCCCCAAACATTTCCCTGTAACCAAACATTACATTCCTATAAACAATGTCGTCGGCCTATACTGGAGGTAACTGGTAACATCATGAATCTAAACATCCCAGTACACATAAAGATATATATACACTTTAGATTTGTGTGACATATTAAGATTTTAACTTGTTTGACAATTGATAAAAAATAAATGTATAGATATAATCTGTTATTTGCCATTTTTTCATCTTTTGTGATTGCAGCCGGCAGGGCTGCTCCCGTGACTTCTGGCAAGAGAAAAAGCACTGCGGATGAAGTTGGAAGTAGCACCAAAAGAGTAGCGCTTGAACTCTTTCCTACTCATCGGAAACAAAATGAGCTTAATATTCAGTCCTTTGCAAGTTTGGTAAACAGAGGTCATGATGACGATACCAACATGCAATCAGTACCACAGGATACACAAGAAGATCCCTTTGACAGATTATTCAAATCTGAGGTGCGTTTACAATGTATAGCTAGGTTAGATATTACAATAATGTTGTAACACATAGTTATCTTTTACATAATGCATATGCAGTATGAGAAAATGAGAGGAACTTGCAAGCAGTACTTGAATAACAAATGCAATGACTTACTGAAGCAAGCAGAAGAACGAGCATCCCGGATATGCAGGGAGAAAGACATGAAAATCGCTCATATGAAGAGTACTATCTCTTCTATCCAAGAACAGTTGGCATCTCAAAATGAGGTTCTAAACAACAGAAACATAGAGTTGGACAACAGCAGGAGGAGAAGTATAGAGTTAGAAAAGCAGGTAGCAAACAACAAATCTCAGGCCGAGTTTTGGAAAGAAAAGGTCCAGCGGGCAGAAGAGATGTTGGCGAATGCCACGGTGTGTAGGCAACGCCAGGCCCCTTGCTGCGATGAGGAGGAAAGGACATCTTCCTCTGTGGGGGAAACAAAGGAATGAAGGAGGTGAAGGGTACAATTATACCTTGAAATATTGTTGGGAGGGCGACATTGCACTTTTCTGTATGATGCATGTGCAATATTAATGCTAAAAAATATGTTGTAATATTAAAAAGTGATTTTTATTGTGACATTTATGAGTGTTTGTATACAAAGAAACTTTTATTTTTATGTAGGTGCTTAGTATTTTATTACCTTGGTCATTGCACATGTACAAAATATCAAGTTATAAACATGTATCATATTTATTTACAGAAATTTAGCTTAACTTTCAAATTTAAATAAATTACGCAACCGGAGTAAAATTAATGATATGCATTTGTGTAGGAATATGAATATGCATTAATATTTATTTTAATTTTCGTCCAATAGTTCTTGGACATGTTGTATTCGCTCGAGTCATATTAAGTAAATGGCTGTATTTAGTATACGAGCGGCTAAATTCGACCGAAAACGGTCGAATTTGTTTTTCACCTAAAATCTGAAAATCTCGGCCAAAAAATTGAATTTTTGGAAAAATTTGAAATGTCCACCAAGTATATATTTTAACCGTATATGGTTAAAAATATTGTTCTAAATTCGACCGGATGCGGTCGTATTAATGAGAACCAGTTTTTTTTTAAAAAAACTTACCGAAAAATTATCAGATTCCGGTAAGCTTCAAAACATCAGCCAGCCATTCCGATAACTCCTTGCCAAATTCAACACTCCTAACTGACTATTACTACATGAACTCCTAACTCACTATTACTACTTCAACGTGTACACATTGATTTATTCAAATCAATATTAAACAAAACAAACAAATAAAATATGTTTAGAATTAAACCCAACAATATGTACATGCTCTAAGTGATAATATGGAAATAGTTATAATTTTTTTTTCCATTTTTCTTTCTATAATATGGAATTAGTTACATTTTTTTTTAATTTCTTCTTGCTAGTTAAACACATTTACACACCAACATTGTGGTTGGTTCCATGACCTGACTAAGTGGAATTTTTTTAGCACATACATAGCCATAAAAGTTTTGATAAACCTAGGTAAATTTGAAGTAAACAAAATCTAGTTAATTTCTCTTGTAGTTGGACACAAATAAGGTATAGATATTTATTTTGATGTCCGTTATTAATTAAACCTTACGTGGGCTTAAAAGAGTTGCAAATAGCACACTTAACCATAACCATCCCACATAATTTTAACCTCCTCTCATGGCCCACCAACAGAAAGACACATAGCTTCCTCCTCTCATGGCAAGGGGCCTGGCCTCCCGACTCATATACCACAACATCTCTTCTGCACTCGTGGCCTTTTCTTTCCAAAGTTCAGCCTCAGATTTGGAATGCACAATCGGATTTTCAAGCTCTATATTTCTCCTCTTGTTGTTATCCAACTGTGTGTTTTGGTCAATCATTGTAGTTGAGTTAATGGGAGCACCAAATTTTTTAGCAGATACATAGTTATAAAAATTCCAATAAACCTAGTTACATTTTTATTTAACAAAAATCAAATTGATGTCTATTATAATTGGACTGTAATTTGACATAGATATTCCTACTAGTTATTTATTAAAACCTACTTTGGGCTCAAAAGAATTGCAAATAGCACACCTAATCATAAGTAGCCCACACACTTTAACCTGCTCTCATGGCCCACCGACAGAAGACAAAGACATTACCTCATCGTCCATATCATCATCCTCTTCAAAGCAAGGGGCCTGGCCTACGGGACTCATATTCCACAACACTTCTTCTGCACTCCTGGCCTTTTCTTTCCAAACTTTTGCCTGAGATTTGGACTGCACTACCTGCTCTTCCAGCTCTATGTTTCTCCTTCTGCTGTTGTCCAACTGTGTGTTTTGGTTGTTTATCAACTCATTCTTATAAGCCAACATTGCTTGAAGAAAAGATATTTTACTCTTCATACGAGCCATTTTCACATCTTTCTCCATACATATCATCGAGACTCGCTCATCTGCTTGTCTCATTAAATCATTGTACTTGTTATTCAAGTAGTGCTTGCAAGATTCTCTCGTTTCTTCATACTGCATGCACAAGTATAAAAAATAACTTTTACTTTTACAAGATTTGTTATGATAGATGTGATTTTAAAAGTACGAAGAAAAAATACAAAGCTTTTTATAAAAAAAACAAATTAAATGAAAATAAATATGGAAATTACAAAAACTGAAATTACGCATAAACACACCTGAGACTTGAATAATCTATCAAAAGGATCTTCTTGTGTTTTCACCAGAACTGATTGAACATTTGTTTGGTTATGACCATTGTTTAGCAAACTTGTGAATAAGTGAATATTACAAGGAGAATAAATCCTATTGTGACCATGATTTGAATCATGATTAAGTGCAGGGGATTGGGAAAGATTACCTAATTCATTATGAGTAGAAAAGAGTTCGAGGGCTACTCTATTGCTGCTACTCTTAACTTTGTGAGTATTCTTTCTTCTCTTTTGAGAAGAAGCCACATCAGCATCATCATTTCCCACTGCAGTCACCCAGTCACCAAAATCAGTGAACTAAATGTCAAAAAATACTGAGTTTACATATGTTTTTTTATCGAATGTCCAATAAAATAAAATGTTGGTATATCACACAAATCTAAAGTGTATAGGTGTGTATGCTTGCCCTGGCGTGCTTAAATTCATAATTTAACTAACCTCTAGTGTTGGTTGACGACATTGTTAATTTATATATAATGTTTCTTGAATATAAGAATGCCCTCCTGATATATATGTAAAGCTAACAGTAAGTTTGAAACGAGAAAAACAAAGTGTAGCTAAGTTCTTAATTTTTATTTCACTGCAGCATCACTAATATATATCGAATACAGAGAAAACTAGATGCAAGAAAGAAGGAACTACTTTCCTATAACTACTCCACTATCTACCATTATTCAAAGAGACTCCTAATATGACTCCACAACTATATGACCAAGTCATAACTAGCTGTTAATACAAAACAAACTAACGTAAACATAAACAAGCTTATTCAGACAAGCTTATGATTAAAGTCAACAATCTCCCCCATAATCTAAGCTTGTTGAGTTAACTCTTTCACTCCCAACAGCTTCCTCATGCGTTCAAACTTCACTGTCGTGAGCGCCTTGGTTTGAATGTCAGCCTTCTGGTTTTCTGTTGCCACATGCTTCACCACTATTTCACCGCGATCAACACACTCTCTTATAAAGTGATAACGTATATCGATATGTTTGCTACGACCATGAAACATCGGATTCTTAGCCAAGTCTATGGCTGATTTATTATCGATATACAACGTGACTGGACCAACCTTCTCATCAGTAATCTGACTCAGCAAATTCCGTAACCAAATTCCCTGACATGCTGCTGCTGTCGCAGCCATGAACTCGGCTTCACATGAAGATAGCACACATTTCTGTTTCTGAGACATCCAGGTAATTAGACTATCGTTCAGATAAAAAGCCACTCCACCAGTGCTTTTCCGATCTTCTATATTACCCGCCAAATCACTATCAGAATATCCTGTCAAAACATTATTGCTATTCTCTCTTGAGTATACCAATCCATAATCTAACGTTCCCTTAATGTACCTGAGAACTCGTTTTGCTGCATTCATATGCATTACAGTGGGATGCTCCATAAATCGACTGATAATGCCCACAGCAAAAGCTATGTCCGGTCGAGTATGTACTAAGTATCTCAAACCTCCGATCATGCTTTTAAATTGAGTCACATCGACCAATTTACCACCTTCATCCTTCGTGATTTGTTCTTTAGGATCTAGTGGATACTTTGTAGGATTGCAATCCGACAACCCCGCCTTTTCAAGAATTTTATGAGCATAAGCTGACTGTTTTAGCTTGATAAATCCGTTTCCCTGTTCAACCTCTATTCCCAAATAATATGTGAGTTTACCGAGATCACTCATGTCAAATTGTTTGTTCATCTCCTGCTTGAACTCCTCGATAATACTGATACTAGTCCCTGTAATCAAAAGATCATCAACGTAAACGCCAACTACCAGAATATTACCTTCAATTTTCCTTGTATACACAGCGTGTTCATATGGGCATCTCTGAAATCCAAGTCTTTCCAGGCACTTGTTTAGCTTCGAATACCATGCACGAGGGGCTTGCCGAAGACCATACAGTGCCTTGAGGAGTTTGTACACCTTTGATTCCTGGCCTTTTCTTTCAAAACCCTCCGGTTGCATCACATAGACTTCCTCGCATATCTCCCCGTTTAAAAACGCTGTCTTCACATCCATATGATGCACCTGCCATGAATTTTTTGCAGCAAGGGCCAACAACATACGCACTGTTTCGAGCCTTGTAACAGGTGCATATATTTCGTCATAATCAACGCCATATTCCTGTGTGTAACCCTTTGCCACAAGTCGAGCTTTATGCTTCACTACATTACCACTTGCATCTCGCTTCAATTTGAATATCCACTTTAACCCGATGACTTTGTTCCCCTTTGGAAGTTCTGTCAGTTCCCATGTCCTGTTTTTTTCTATAGAATCGATTTCGTTTTTCATAGCCTGTCTCCAACACTTTTCTTTGTTTGCCTGACCAAAATTAACAGGTTCTTCGACTCCCATGAGTAATAGCTCCTCCTGCAGCTCAATAGGTTCTGTGTTGTTATAAATTTCAGTGACATTTCTATATTTTTTAGGCTCTGTACTTTCATCAACGTTTTCATCCTCAAAGTCTAGCTCTTCTCTTCGTTCTTCCCTCACAGGACTTTCATAACCATCACTTTCTCTCTGAGTTGTTTGTCGTTCTCTTTTCCTCCCAACACAATCAACTTTTCTTGTTGCAACTGCTCTTCTCCGTTTTGTCCTTCCCATGGCCACGCTTCAGTTTCTACAAAAACAACATCTCGACTGACTAACACCGTGTTGCTTTCTGGGTTATACAGCCTGTACGCCTTTGTTCCTGGCTCTTTGCCTAAATTCACAACTTTCAAGCTTCGATCATCTAGCTTCTTAGTCAGCTTATCTTGCACTTCATGTAAGCTTTACATCCAAACACCTTGATGTGCCCAATATTGGGTTTTTCATTTTTCCAGGCTTCATACGGAATCACCCCTGACAGTGCTCGAGTGGGCAACCTATTTAACACGTAGACAGCGTGACGCACTGCCTCACCCCAGAAGTTTGCCGGCATATGCATTTGCTTCAAGTAACTTCTCACCATCTCAACGACAGTACGGTTCCTACGCTCCACCACGCCATTTTGCTGTGGAGTGTATGGAGCCGTAAGATGTCTCACAATTCCATTATCTTCACAAAAGTCAGAAAAAACTTGGAGTTGAACTCCCCCCCCACGATCTGTTGCGAAAGACTCTGATCCTTCGCTCTGTACCATTCTCAACTTTGGCCTTAAACTTCTTGAAGGCCTCAAACGCCTCATCCTTGCTCTTTAGCAAGTAAGCCCACATAATACGTGAATAATCATCAACAAGGAGCATGAAAAACGATTACCTGCGTGAGTGGAAGGAGTGATAGGTCCGCATATGTCACCCATGAACAGTTCAAGCACCTTACTAGCTGAGTACTTCGGACTTAGTAGGGAATGGCTTTCGAGTCTGTTTCGACATTAAACAACCACTACATGTCATCTCCGGAGACACAATCTTTGGAAAACCACGAACCATGGTCATTTGCTGACATCAATTCCATTGCCTTAAAATTGACATGTCCCCTAACCGAAAGTGCCACAACCAAGCATTTTCATTTGACCTTGACAATAAGCATTTTGGTTCACCACTTTCTATAATTATCTTATACAATCGATTTGTCGATCTCTTAACTTTCATTAACAACTTTCCTTGTTTTTCATGGATCCACAAATATTCTCCATTCAAGACAACCTTATTTCCGGCTTCCGATAATTGTCCAAGACTAATTATATTGTTGCACAAGGAAGGAATGAAAAATACCTCGTGTAGTTCACGTTCCTCGCCCGTTTTACACTTCAAGCTCACAGTGCCCTTGCCTTTAATTTCAACCATCGAACCATCACCGAATTTACTTGGCCTTTGACACATTCGTCCAGCATCTTGAATTTTGATCTCTGACCCGTCATATGGTTACTTGCACCATTGTCAAGGTACCAGATGTCAGAATCACTGGATTTTTCACTTCCATGCAACTTTAGTTTTGGTGTGACTTTCTCTTCTTTTAGCAACATCATGTTTACATCTTTGTCATCATGTTCAGTCAATAGCAATGCAGGCATCATCATCAAATTGGGCCATGTTAACTTCAGCCCTTTGAACCTTGTTACGCTTAGGTTTGTTGCACTCAACTGCGAAATGGCCATACAGATGACAGTTGAAGCACCTAACTCTAGACTTGTCTCGAACCAGTCGTCCCCCTTCTTTATTTGGAATTTTCTGATTTGTGAAAACGCCACCACTTTCTCTGTTATTTCTCCTTGACCATTCTTCTCGAGTCATCAACAGTTTACCCTCGTTAGCTTCTCTTCGTGTCCATTCCTCTTCCGTGAGAAGAAGTTGACTACCGCCCCCACCACCATTCTTGGATCCCTTCAATCTTTCCTCATGAATCTTCAAGGACCCAACAGTTTCTTCAACGGACATTTGCTCAATGTTCCAAAACTGTTCGATCGTCGAGGCTATTTGTAGGAATTTTGTTGGTATAGCTCGTAACAACTTTTTACTACATAGCTCTCCGGAACCTTTCTCCAAGAGCTCTAATGTTTGTCACCAGACCATTGAGTTTCATACAGAACTCGTCAATTGGCTCTATCTCACTCATACTCAATGACTCAAACTCCGCCTTCAGAGTTTGTATCCTAGCCGTTTTCACACAATCCGCACCGAGACACATGGTTTTAATCGCATCCCAGGCCTCTTTTGCTGTGTTTTTCTCCGCCAGTGACAGCAAAATGTCTTCAAGTACGCCTTGGTAAATGACTGCCAATGCTACCTTGTCAGTTCTTTCTTCGACCGATGACTTAGGGTTCTTAGGTTCAATAGCATCCCACACACCATGTGCCTGCATATTCACCTTCATCTTCATAGACCATGAAGCATAATTACTCTTAGCCAACATCGGATAACTCAGACCCACTCCGCCTTCTTTTATTTTGCTCGATTCCATCTCAGTAGCTTTCGGCATATATTTTGGCATTCACCACGCAACCTTGCTCTGATACCAAATTCTTGAATATAAGAATGCCCTCCTGATATATATGTAAATCTAACAGTAAGTTTGAAACGAGAGAAAAACAAAGTGCAGCTAAGTTCTTAATTTTTATTTCACTGCAGCATCACAAATATATCGAATACAGAGATAAAACTAGATGCAAGAAAGAAGGAACTACTTTCCTATAACTACTCCACTATCTACCATTATTCAAAGAGACTCCTAATATGACTCCACAACTATATGACCAAGTCATAACTAGCTGTTAATAAAAACAAACTAACGTAAACATAAACAAGCTTATTCAGACAAGCTTATGATTAAAGTCAACAATGTTTGCTTATGGAGAAATGTTGGCTCAAGAATATATGAAATAGAAGGAAGAACAATCAAGAGATAGATGGTTGTTACACTGATAAGGCTAATATATATATTGTTTGTTTGTGTGTGAGAAGTGTACAAAATGAGTGATAAGTGAAGAGCCGCGGCTGACTGCTGAAAAGGCACATCCCCGTTTGTTTGTTAGGTCAAAAATTGAAATTTAAGTTTAGAGTTTTATTAAATTTGTTGGCTTCTTTGATTTTTCTTTCAAATTTTATTTTTGTAAAAAAGGTTCAGAATTATACTACAATAAATCAAAATCTGACCTCACTAGGCCCATGCAACTTTTTATCAGAATATGGTGTGAAGTTATTGAAACCATAAATTGTATTCAAATTTGATATGATAGTTTGTATTCGAATTTAAATCTAAATTTAGTATCACCTTATCAGTCATAAAAAAATCTCATATATCACATTTCATTTGTGATCCTAGGTCCATAAGCATTGGGAGTAAAGTTGGGGATAAATAATTTGTCTAAGTATCATATATAATATATTTAGAGTTTTGTTTCGAAATTTTCAATTTTTAATATAAGTAAATTATTGTCCAGCAGTCCAAATAAATAAAGAGCTTTTAAAAAAATACCTAATGTCAAAAATATTTTGAAAAAATAATGTCATTTTTTAACAAAATTGCAAAAATATTTTTCGATGAACTAAATGCAACATTCGTTGATTTCTGCAACTAATGCAAACTCAAATGCAACCAAAAAAACTTATTCAAATAGTTGCTTATATGGTTAATTTTGTTTGCACCCTATTTTTGCAAATATTTTCAGAAGAGAGTAAAATCGCCAAAAAAACTTTTAGAAGAAAGTATTTTTGATAATTTTTCAAATAAATTAAATTTAAAGGTAGAGACTTAGGTTGAATAACCAACTAAATTTGATACATGAGATAAATTTACATCTTAATAATAAGATGCTAGTGAATTTAAATTTAAATTGGAATAATTAAAAAATGATGTCAAATTCAAACACAATTTCAAGTTTATCCATTTTTCACACCAAATTTTGGTAAAAAGTTGCATGGATTTAGGCTTATGCCAAAATTTTAATTTATTTCTATCATGAATTATTTTGCAAGAAATAAAATGTTTGAAAGAAAAATTTAAAAAGCCAACTTAGGAAAGTTTGACACTTAGGGAAAGTTTGACCTAAAGAGCTTTTTTAAACACTAAGTGAAGATGCGTCTTTTCACACTTAGGATGCGTCTCTTCTTGCATTTCCTTTATACACTTCTCACACAGAAAACACGTCTTTTCTAATATTTCCTTTTATACACTTCTCACACAGAAAACACACAGTATCAGTATGTATATATCTTTGAAGCGGCATGGGCATAACATCCATCTATTTTTCAGTATTCTTCCATCTCTTCCAATTCCTCCCGCAAACATTTCCCTGTACCAAACATTACATCCTATAAAACAATGTCGTCCGCCAATTGTGACGCCCTCCAAACCCGGGTCTAGATTTGGGGGTCACTCAGCCAATAAACTAAAATAAAATAATCACAGCGAATAATAAAATAAATACGACCCCTTTACCTGCACTGGATCGATCACAGGTATAGTATGGAACAGGCACTACTACAAATCAGTGTTATTACAAACCATAGTCTAATTAGTTTTACAACTTATTCAAATTTTATTACAAACCTCTAGACTAATTAAGTATCCCAAACTGTCTACCTGGAAACACACCAACTATTTACAAACACATAACCTCTGGTCAGACCTGGAACTTAAGCTTGCCCTGGCCTAGCTGAAAGAATCAAGATAAGAAACAAGTATGAGCGAAAGAAATGCTCAGCAAGTAGTAAATAGCTTATGATTTGAATAACAACAGTATATCTGATGAACAAAACCAACTACAATAACTGAACAGTATCAAAACTGATATAAATTTGATAATAAACAACATTTGCAATATATTATGTTTTGGGATTGGAATCCTCGAACGACGGTGTGTTGCCGCCGGTGATCAGCCGCGGAGCAACACCGGTATGCCGAAGCATATCCAACTAAACAAAAGGTACCCAAGGCACATATCGGCCTAGCAAGGTGTTATATCTTGTATAACACATAGCTCACACTGGACCGCCGCCACGGCCTCTTACGCAACCATCCAACCCATAAAACCATTTTCCGTCAAAGGAGTCGAATCAAATGACATCCTTAACCACATAACTCCCCATTTCTCATGGTCCGGCGTTTTCTCAACAACCAATGGCGAAATAACCAGAACAATTAGTTATTCGCTAGTCTCAATTCAAAGCTTCACTGTATAGAGTAAGTTTATAGCGAAATGTAAAAATATTTAACTATTCTGAACTTAGAACAGTAGGGAAATTAAAAGGATAAATTTAGAGTCAATAACACTTGAATGGTATGTGAACATATAAATATTTGCATAATAAGATTCAAAATAAACGTCACTGGAACAATAAGTGAAGTTAGGGTACTTGCCTGGTATGCTCAATAACCTCTTATTTTAACTCTGTTTCTATCTGCTGGCTACTATCTCCGTCTAACACTTGACTGCGCTCCTTGCTACTCGATTCTATAAACAAAAGGACTATCTTAATTGACAGATCTAAACTCAATCGACGTAACTATACGTCTTGACATCTACCCGATCGTTTATAACTAGCATGGCATTTTAAAATTATAACAGATAGCATGTATATCACGTACACGTAATCATGGCATTTATATAACACGTACTCACATATTTTATGTAACACATAAGTCAAATCATTAAGGGGTACGTCTCAGTGCGTTCAGAATGAAAATCAGTTCAATATTAGCATTTACCGATCAAATACCGACTTAAGCTGATACACAAATCAAATGAGATTGCAATATAAAAGAAATTAGGTCTCAAAAGTATTTTTATTGGAAGCGCAATATTTTTCTGAGTCTGTACGCGTTCGTTTCGTATTAAACGGACGAACGGTTTAATTATTATGAATAAAATAAGAAATAAATAGATTTAAATCAATTAATAATAATATTAATTGATTTTTAAATACCAAAATATAATTTTTAAAACCTTGAAATAATTTTTAGAAATTATTCGAATTAATTATAAATAATTTACATTTATTTAACTATTTATAAATGAAATTAACTGATTAAATGATTTTTAATCAATTAATTGAATTCATAAATAATTAACTAAAATAATTTATAAATAATTAAATCAAATTAAATTTTTGAAAATAATAAAAGAATATAATTTTAGGAATTTAAAATAATTAAGAAAATAATTTTTAGAATTTAAAATAATTATTAAATGATTTTTGAAATTAAATAAATGATTTTCAAAAATAGAAAATGAATTTTTTTAAAATAAATAAAACAGAAAATCCCACAACAAGTTTTGAAGCTGGGTTTTGGGAAATAAGGATCAAAACCGGGTCAGGGTATTGGGTTTTCGGGTCCTGCAAGAACCCTAACCGGGTCGGGTCAAAACCCGCCGGAAACTGGGGTTAAACCCAAAATCCGGTAGGTTCTGCCGGACTCCGGCCAGCCCAAGAACACTCTGGTTCACCCTGATTTCGAGGCCAAACAAGCCTAATTCGTTCTATAATAGGATTATCAACCCAGCAACCATAACCCTTCCCCAGTTCATCTTCCCCGGCCATTAAACAGTTAAAATCCGGCGAACTCGTCGGTTTTCCGGCGAGCTGCCCAGCAACCACCAAACTCAACATCATATAACTAAAAACGAAGCTTGTAATCACAATAATCCATTCATGTATTCACCAACATCAAATCATCAACAAAAATAACGGAAAATTTAATCGAAAATTCGACTTCCCAAATTGAATTCGAACTACCAATCTAAGTAATCGTTTGATACGTTTATATATACAAATAAGTTCAAAATCATCTCAGGAATCTATTTAAACTATCAAATCAAACAGAAAATCATCACATATGAAGTACCCAATTCGAGTTCATATCGACGAAAATGAAAATCGCAAAATACCCAACCTTAGGTTGATATTCTGGTACCGAATTGAAGAGGAAACTCAGGGCTTTGATATGGGATCAATATCGGAACGAACGGATCAGAAATCAGTAGTCAATCAGTCGATTTGGCTCAAGAACGAACCCTAGAACCCTAAATCCCCAATTTTGATTTTTCCTAAATTTTGGTTTTATTTTTAATAATTTCTAAAATAAAAATAAATAAAATACAATAAATATGCTATTTATACTTATAACAAATTATATCCCGAAAATTATTTAAGGGTGTTTTTATACCTAAATTACAATAATTAAGCCCCAAAATAATAATTACGGGGAATAATTTTAAAATTGATAAAATATAAAATTAATGTCAAAATTTCCCAAAAATTGGGAATAATTCGAAAATACAAAAATAATGGGTATTTGAAATACGAATAATTTTATAAAAATGAAAACGCGGATTTTGTGGGGTTTGATGTCCCGGTGGGGTCCCGGTCCGTTGATTTTTGAAAAACGGAAACGATCCCTAAATTACCAGAAAATCCCGAAAACACGTAAAATACAATCACACGTATAAAATCAAATAAAACAGGTATCCTAATGAAGATGCTGATAATTACGCGTCCCGATTGCAGATAGATTCATATAATTGCAGTTTAAGCATATTTTAATCAACCGAAAAATTTTCTGGCCCGTACAGAAACATACATAACAGTTATAACATCTCATATCATAGCAACAATTACTTTAAATTTATAAAACACACAATATTTATTTATTTAACATATAATATTCACATAATTTTCCGGATATTACAGCCAATACCGGAGGTAACTGGTAACATCATGAATATAAACACCCCAGTACACATAAAGATATATATACACTTTAGATTTGTGTGACATATTAAGATTTTAACTTGTTTGACAATTGATAAAAAATAAATGTATAGATATAATCTGTTATTTGCCATTTTTTCATCTATTTTTGTGATTGCAGCCGGCAGGGCTGCTCCCGTGACTTCTGGCAAGAGAAAAAGCACTGCGGATGAAGTTGGAAGTAGCTCCAAAAGAGTAGCGCTTGAACTCTTTCCTACTCATCCGAAACAAAATGAGCTTAATATTCAGTCCTTTGCAAGTTTGGTAAACAGAGGTCTTGATGACGATACCAACGTGCAATCAGTACCACAGGAAACACAAGAAGATCCCTTTGACATATTATTCAAATCTGAGGTGGGTTTACAATGTATAGCTAGGTTAGATATTACAATAATGTTGTAACACATAGTTATTTTTTACATAATGCATATGCAGTATGAGAAAATGAGAGAAACTTGCAAGCAGTACTTGAATAACAAATGCAATGACTTACTGAAGCAAGCAGAAGAACAAGCATCCCGGATATGTAGGGAGAAAGACATGAAAATGGCTCATATGAAGAGTACTATCTCTTCTATCCAAGAACAGTTGGCATCTCAGAATGAGGTTCTAAACAACAGAAACATAGAGTTGGACAACAGCAGGAGGAGAAGTATAGAGTTAGAAAAGCAGGTAGCATACAACAAATCTGAGGCCGAGTTTTGGAAAGAAAAGGTCCAGCGGGCAGAAGAGATGTTGGTGAATGCCACTGTGTGTAGGCAACGCCAGGCCCCTTGCTGCGAAGAGGAGGAAACGGCATCTTCCTCTGTGGGGGAGACAAAGGAATGAAGGAGGTGAAGGGTACAATTGTACCCTGAAATATTGTTGGGAGGGCGACATTGCACTTTTCTGTATGATGCATGTGCAATATTATGCTAAAAAATATGTTGTAATACTAAAAAGTGATTTTTATTGTGACATTTATGAGTGTTTGTATACAAAGAAACTTTTATTTTTATGTAGGTGCTTAGTATTTTATTACCTTGGTCATTGCACATGTACAAAATATCAAAGTTATAAACATGTATCATATTTATTTACAGAAATTTAGCTTAACTTTCAAATTTAAATAAATTACGCAACCGGAGTAAAATTAATGATATGGATATGTGTAGGAATATGAATATGCATTAATATTTATTTTAATTTTAGTCCAATAGTTCTTGGACATGTCGTATTCGCTCGAGTCATATTAAGTACATCGGCTGTATTTAGTATACGAGCGGCTAAACTCGACCGAAAACGGTCAAATTTGTTTTTCACCTAAAATTTGAATATCTCGCCCAAAAAATTGAATTTTTGGAAAAATTTGAAATGTCCACCCAGTATATATTTTAACCTTATATGGTTAAAAATATTGTTCTAAATTCGACCGAATGCGGTCGTATTAATGAGAACCAGTTTTTTTAAAAAAAAACTTGCCGAAAAATTATCAGATTCCGGTGAGCTTCAAAACATCAGCCAGCCATTCCGATAACTCCTTGCCAAATTCAACACTCCTAACTGACTATTACTACATGAACTCCTAACAGACTATTACTACTTCAACGTGTACACATTGATTTATTCAAATCAATATTAAACAAAACAAATAAATAAAATATGTTTTGAATTAAACCCAACAATATGTACATGCTCTAAGTGATAATATGGAAATAGTAATAATTTTTTTTCCATTTTTCTTTCTATAATATGGAATTAGTTACAGTTATTTTTTTTAATTTCTTCTTGCTAGTTAAACACATTTACACACCAATATTGTGGTTGGTTCCGACCAACCCTGACCCGACTAAGTGGAATTTTTTTAGCAAATACATAGCCATAAAAGTTTTAATAAACCTAGGTACATTTTAAGTAAACAAAATCTAGTTAATTTCTCTTGTAGTTGGACACAAATAAGATATAAATATTTATTTTGATCCCCGTAATTAATTAAACCTTAAGTGGGCTTAAAAGAGTTGCAAATAACACACTTAACCATAACCATCCCACGCAATTTTAACCTCCTCTCATGGCCCACCAACAGAAAGACACATAGCCTCCTCCTCTATGGCAAGGGGCCTGGCCTCCCGACTCATATACCACAACATCTCTTCTGCACTAGTGGCCTTTTCTTTCCAAAGTTCAGTCTCAGATTTGGAATGCACAATCGGATTTTCAAGCTCTATATTTCTCCTCTTGTTGTTATCTAACTGTGTGTTTTGGTCGATCATTGTAGTTGAGTTAATGGGAGCACCAAATTTTTTAGCATATGTATAGTTATAAAAGTTCCAATAAACCTAGTTACATTTTTATTTAACAAAAATCTAATTGATGTCTATTATAATTGGACTGGAATTAGACATAGATATTCCTACTAGTTATTTATTAAAACCTACTTGGGCTCAAAAGAGTTACAAATAGCACACCTAATCATAACTAGCCCACACACTTTAACCTCCTCTCATGGCCCACCAACAGAAGACAGAGACATAGCCTTACCAACAGAAGACAGAGACATAGCCTCATCGTCCATATCATCATCCTCTTCAAAGCACGGGGCCTGGCCTACGGGACTCATATTCCACAACACTTCTTCTGCACTCCTCGCCTTTTCTTTCCAAACTTTTGCCTGAGATTTGGACTGCACTACCTGCTCTTCCAGCTCTATGTTTCACCTTCTGCTGTTGTCCAACTGTGTGTTTTGGTTGTTTATCAACTCATTCTTAGAAGCCAACATTGGTTGAAGAAAAGATATTTTACTCTTCATACGAGCCATTTTCACATCTTTCTCCATACATATCATCGAGACCGGCTCATCTGCTTGTCTCATTAAATCATTGTACTTGTTATTCAAGTAGTGCTTGCAAGATACTCTCATTTCTTCATACTGCATGCACAAGTATAAAAATAACTTTTACTTTTACAAGATTTGGTATAATAGATGTGATTTAAAAAGTACGAAGAAAAAATACAAACCTTTTTATAAAAAAAACTATTTAAATGAAAATAAATATGGAAATTACAAAAACTGAAATTACGCATAAACACACCTGAGACTTGAATAATATATCAAAAGGATCTTCTTGTGTTTTCACCGGAACTGATTGAACATCTGTTTGGTTATGACCACTGTTTAGCAAACTTGTGAATAAGTGAATATTACAAGGAGAATAAATCCTATTGTGACCATGATTTGAATCATGAGTAAGTGCAGGGGATTGGAAAAGATTACCTAATTCATTATTAGTGGGAAAGAGTTCGAGGGCTACTCTTTTGCTGCTCTTAACTTGGAGAGTATTCTTTCTTCTCTTCTGAGAAGAAGCCACATCAGCATCATCATTTCCCACTGCAGTCACCCAGTCTCCAAAATCAGTGAACTAAATGTCAAAAAATACTGAGTTTACATATGTTTTTTTATCGAATGTCAAATAAAATAAAATATTTGTATATCACACAAATCTAAAGTGTATAGGTGTGTATGCTTGCCCTGGCGTGCTTAAATTCATAATTTAACTAACCTCTAGTGTTGGTTAAAGACATTGTTAATTTATAGGTAGGGATATAATGTTTGCTTATGGAGAAATGTTGGCTCAAGAATATATGAAATAGAAGGAAGAACAATCAAGAGATAGATGGTTGTTACACTGATAAGGCTAATATATATATTGTTTGTTTGTGTGTGAGAAGTGTACAAAAGGAGTGATAAGTGAAGAGACGCCGACTGACTGTTGAAAAGGCACATCCCCGTTTGTTTGTTAGGTCAAAAATTGAAATTTAAGTTTAGAGTTTTATTAAATTTGTTAGCTTCTTTGATTTTTCTTTCAAATTTTATTTTTGTAAAAAAGGTTCAGAATTATACTACAATAAATCAAAATTTGACCTCAGTAGGCCCACACAACTTTTTATCAGAATATGGTGTGAAGTTATTGAAACCATAAATTGTATTCAAATTTGATATGATAGTTTGTATTCGAATTTAAATCTAAATTTAGTATTACCTTATCAAGTCAAAAAAAAATCTCATATATCACATTTCATTTGTGATCCTAGGTCCATAAGCATTGCGAGTAAAGTTGGGATAAATAATTTGTCAAGTATCATATATCATATATTTAGAGTTTTGTTTTGAAATTTTCAATTTTTTAATACAAGTAAAATTACTGTCCAGCAGTCCAAATAAATAAAGGGCTTTTAAAAAAAATACCTAATGTCAAAACTATTTTTGAAAAAAAACTGTTATTTTTAACAAAATTGCAAAAATATTTTTTCGATTCAACTAAATGCAACATTCGTTGAATTTCTGCAACTAATGCAAACTCAAATGCAACCAAAAAACTTTATTCAAATAGTTGCATATATGGATGATTTTGATTGCCCCGTATTTTTCCAAATATTTTGAGAAGATAGTAAAATCGCAAAAAAACTTAAAAAAATAGTATTTTTGATAATTTTTCAAACAAATTAAATTCAAAGGTTGAGACTATAACCAACTAAATTTGATACATGAGATAAATTTACATCTTAATAATAAGATGCTAATGAATTCAAATTTAAATTGGAATAATTAAAAAATGATGTCAAATTCAAATACAATTTCAAGTTTTATTCATTTTCACACCAAATTTTGGTAAAAAGTTGCATGGATTTAGGCTTATGCCAAATTTTAGATTATTTACATCATGAATTATTTTGCAAGAAAATAAAATGTTTGAAAGAAAAATTTAAAAAGCCAACTTAGGAAAGTTTGACACTTAGGAAAATTTGGCCTAAATAGCGTTTTTTAAACACAAAAGTGAAGATGCGTCTTTTCAAACTTAGGATGGGTCTATTCTCACATTTCCTTTTATACACTTCTCACCCAGAAAACACACGTCTCTTCTCACATTTCCTTTTATACACTTCTCACACAGAAAACACACAGTATGTATATATCATATCTTTGAAGCGGCATGGGCTTAGCATCCATCTATTTTTTCAGTATTCTTCCATCTCTTCCAATTCCTCCCCCAAACATTTCCCTGTAACCAAACATTACATTCCTATAAACAATGTCGTCCGCCAATACTGGAGGTATCTGGTAACATCATGAATCTAAACACCCCAGTACACATAAAGATATATATACACATTAGATTTGTGTGACATATTAAGATTTTAACTTGTTTGACAATTGATAAAAAATAAATGTATAGATATAATCTGTTATTTGCCATTTTTTCATCTATTTTTGTGATTGCAGCCGGCAGGGCTGCTCCCGTGACTTCTGGCAAGAGAAAAAGCACTGCGGATGAAGTTGGAAGTAGCACCAAAAGAGTAGCGCTTGAACTCTTTCCTACTCATCGGAAACAAAATGAGCTTAATATTCAGTCCTTTGCAAGTTTGGTAAACAGAGGTCATGATGACGATACCAACATGCAATCAGTACCACAGGATACACAAGAAGATCCCTTTGACAGATTATTCAAATCTGAGGTGCGTTTACAATGTATAGCTAGGTTAGATATTACAATAATGTTGTAACACATAGTTATCTTTTACATAATGCATATGCAGTATGAGAAAATGAGAGGAACTTGCAAGCAGTACTTGAATAACAAATGCAATGACTTACTGAAGCAAGCAGAAGAACGAGCATCCCGGATATGCAGGGAGAAAGACATGAAAATCGCTCATATGAAGAGTACTATCTCTTCTATCCAAGAACAGTTGGCATCTCAAAATGAGGTTCTAAACAACAGAAACATAGAGTTGGACAACAGCAGGAGGAGAAGTATAGAGTTAGAAAAGCAGGTAGCAAACAACAAATCTCAGGCCGAGTTTTGGAAAGAAAAGGTCCAGCGGGCAGAAGAGATGTTGGCGAATGCCACGGTGTGTAGGCAACGCCAGGCCCCTTGCTGCGATGAGGAGGAAAGGACATCTTCCTCTGTGGGGGAAACAAAGGAATGAAGAAGGTGAAGGGTACAATTATACCTTGAAATATTGTTGGGAGGGCGACATTGCACTTTTCTGTATGATGCATGTGCAATATTAATGCTAAAAAATATGTTGTAATATTAAAAAGTGATTTTTATTGTGACATTTATGAGTGTTTGTATACAAAGAAACTTTTATTTTTATGTAGGTGCTTAGTATTTTATTACCTTGGTCATTGCACATGTACAAAATATCAAGTTATAAACATGTATCATATTTATTTACAGAAATTTAGCTTAACTTTCAAATTTAAATAAATTACGCAACCGGAGTAAAATTAATGATATGCATTTGTGTAGGAATATGAATATGCATTAATATTTATTTTAATTTTCGTCCAATAGTTCTTGGACATGTTGTATTCGCTCGAGTCATATTAAGTAAATCGGCTGTATTTAGTATACGAGCGGCTAAATTCGACCGAAAACGGTCGAATTTGTTTTTCACCTAAAATCTGAAAATCTCGGCCAAAAAATTGAATTTTTGGAAAAATTTGAAATGTCCACCAAGTATATATTTTAACCGTATATGGTTAAAAATATTGTTCTAAATTCGACCGGATGCGGTCGTATTAATGAGAACCAGTTTTTTTTTAAAAAAACTTACCGAAAAATTATCAGATTCCGGTAAGCTTCAAAACATCAGCCAGCCATTCCGATAACTCCTTGCCAAATTCAACACTCCTAACTGACTATTACTACATGAACTCCTAACTCACTATTACTACTTCAACGTGTACACATTGATTTATTCAAATCAATATTAAACAAAACAAACAAATAAAATATGTTTAGAATTAAACCCAACAATATGTACATGCTCTAAGTGATAATATGGAAATAGTTATAATTTTTTTTTCCATTTTTTTTTCTATAATATGGAATTAGTTACATTTTTTTTTTAATTTCTTCTTGCTAGTTAAACACATTTACACACCAACATTGTGGTTGGTTCCATGACCTGACTAAGTGGAATTTTTTTAGCACATACATAGCCATAAAAGTTTTGATAAACCTAGGTACATTTGAAGTAAACAAAATCTAGTTAATTTCTCTTGTAGTTGGACACAAATAAGGTATAGATATTTATTTTGATGTCCGTTATTAATTAAACCTTACGTGGGCTTAAAAGAGTTGCAAATAGCACACTTAACCATAACCATCCCACATAATTTTAACCTCCTCTCATGGCCCACCAACAGAAAGACACATAGCTTCCTCCTCTCATGGCAAGGGGCCTGGCCTCCCGACTCATATACCACAACATCTCTTCTGCACTCGTGGCCTTTTCTTTCCAAAGTTCAGCCTCAGATTTGGAATGCACAATCGGATTTTCAAGCTCTATATTTCTCCTCTTGTTGTTATCCAACTGTGTGTTTTGGTCAATCATTGTAGTTGAGTTAATGGGAGCACCAAATTTTTTAGCAGATACATAGTTATAAAAATTCCAATAAACCTAGTTACATTTTTATTTAACAAAAATCAAATTGATGTCTATTATAATTGGACTGTAATTTGACATAGATATTCCTACTAGTTATTTATTAAAACCTACTTTGGGCTCAAAAGAATTGCAAATAGCACACCTAATCATAAGTAGCCCACACACTTTAACCTGCTCTCATGGCCCACCGACAGAAGACAAAGACATTACCTCATCGTCCATATCATCATCCTCTTCAAAGCAAGGGGCCTGGCCTACGGGACTCATATTCCACAACACTTCTTCTGCACTCCTGGCCTTTTCTTTCCAAACTTTTGCCTGAGATTTGGACTGCACTTCCTGCTCTTCCAGCTCTATGTTTCTCCTTCTGCTGTTGTCCAACTGTGTGTTTTGGTTGTTTATCAACTCATTCTTATAAGCCAACATTGCTTGAAGAAAAGATATTTTACTCTTCATACGAGCCATTTTCACATCTTTCTCCATACATATCATCGAGACTCGCTCATCTGCTTGTCTCATTAAATCATTGTACTTGTTATTCAAGTAGTGCTTGCAAGATTCTCTCGTTTCTTCATACTGCATGCACAAGTATAAAAAATAACTTTTACTTTTACAAGATTTGTTATGATAGATGTGATTTTAAAAGTACGAAGAAAAAATACAAAGCTTTTTATAAAAAAAACAAATTAAATGAAAATAAATATGGAAATTACAAAAACTGAAATTACGCATAAACACACCTGAGACTTGAATAATCTATCAAAAGGATCTTCTTGTGTTTTCACCAGAACTGATTGAACATTTGTTTGGTTATGACCATTGTTTAGCAAACTTGTGAATAAGTGAATATTACAAGGAGAATAAATCCTATTGTGACCATGATTTGAATCATGATTAAGTGCAGGGGATTGGGAAAGATTACCTAATTCATTATGAGTAGAAAAGAGTTCGAGGGCTACTCTATTGCTGCTACTCTTAACTTTGTGAGTATTCTTTCTTCTCTTTTGAGAAGAAGCCACATCAGCATCATCATTTCCCACTGCAGTCACCCAGTCACCAAAATCAGTGAACTAAATGTCAAAAAATACTGAGTTTACATATGTTTTTTTATCGAATGTCCAATAAAATAAAATGTTGGTATATCACACAAATCTAAAGTGTATAGGTGTGTATGCTTGCCCTGGCGTGCTTAAATTCATAATTTAACTAACCTCTAGTGTTGGTTGACGACATTGTTAATTTATATATAATGTTTCTTGAATATAAGAATGCCCTCCTGATATATATGTAAAGCTAACAGTAAGTTTGAAACGAGAAAAACAAAGTGTAGCTAAGTTCTTAATTTTTATTTCACTGCAGCATCACTAATATATATCGAATACAGAGATAAAACTAGATGCAAGAAAGAAGGAACTACTTTCCTATAACTACTCCACTATCTACCATTATTCAAAGAGACTCCTAATATGACTCCACAACTATATGACCAAGTCATAACTAGCTGTTAATACAAAACAAACTAACGTAAACATAAACAAGCTTATTCAGACAAGCTTATGATTAAAGTCAACAATCTCCCCCATAATCTAAGCTTGTTGAGTTAACTCTTTCACTCCCAACAGCTTCCTCATGCGTTCAAACTTCACTGTCGTGAGCGCCTTGGTTTGAATGTCAGCCTTCTGGTTTTCTGTTGCCACATGCTTCACCACTATTTCACCGCGATCAACACACTCTCTTATAAAGTGATAACGTATATCGATATGTTTGCTACGACCATGAAACATCGGATTCTTAGCCAAGTCTATGGCTGATTTATTATCGATATACAACGTGACTGGACCAACCTTCTCATCAGTAATCTGACTCAGCAAATTCCGTAACCAAATTCCCTGACATGCTGCTGCTGTCGCAGCCATGAACTCGGCTTCACATGAAGATAGCACACATTTCTGTTTCTGACACATCCAGGTAATTAGACTATCGTTCAGATAAAAAGCCACTCCACCAGTGCTTTTCCGATCTTCTATATTACCCGCCAAATCACTATCAGAATATCCTGTCAAAACATTATTGCTATTCTCTCTTGAGTATACCAATCCATAATCTAACGTTCCCTTAATGTACCTGAGAACTCGTTTTGCTGCATTCATATGCATTACAGTGGGATGCTCCATAAATCGACTGATAATGCCCACAACAAAAGCTATGTCCGGTCGAGTATGTACTAAGTATCTCAAACCTCCGATCATGCTTTTAAATTGAGTCACATCGACCAATTTACCACCTTCATCCTTCGTGATTTGTTCTTTAGGATCTAGTGGATACTTTGTAGGATTGCAATCCGACAACCCCGCCTTTTCAAGAATTTTATGAGCATAAGCTGACTGTTTTAGCTTGATAAATCCGTTTCCCTGTTCAACCTCTATTCCCAAATAATATGTGAGTTTACCGAGATCACTCATGTCAAATTGTTTGTTCATCTCCTGCTTGAACTCCTCGATAATACTGATACTAGTCCCTGTAATCAAAAGATCATCAACGTAAACGCCAACTACCAGAATATTACCTTCAATTTTCCTTGTATACACAGCGTGTTCATATGGGCATCTCTGAAATCCAAGTCTTTCCAGGCACTTGTTTAGCTTCGAATACCATGCACGAGGGGCTTGCCGAAGACCATACAGTGCCTTGAGGAGTTTGTACACCTTTGATTCCTGGCCTTTTCTTTCAAAACCCTCCGGTTGCATCACATAGACTTCCTCGCATATCTCCCCGTTTAAAAACGCTGTCTTCACATCCATATGATGCACCTGCCATGAATTTTTTGCAGCAAGGGCCAACAACATACGCACTGTTTCGAGCCTTGTAACAGGTGCATATATTTCGTCATAATCAACGCCATATTCCTGTGTGTAACCCTTTGCCACAAGTCGAGCTTTATGCTTCACTATATTACCACTTGCATCTCGCTTCAATTTGAATATCCACTTTAACCCGATGACTTTGTTCCCCTTTGGAAGTTCTGTCAGTTCCCATGTCCTGTTTTTTTCTATAGAATCGATTTCGTTTTTCATAGCCTGTCTCCAACACTTTTCTTTGTTTGCCTGACCAAAATTAACAGGTTCTTCGACTCCCATGAGTAATAGCTCCTCCTGCAGCTCAATAGGTTCTGTGTTGTTATAAATTTCAGTGACATTTCTATATTTTTTAGGCTCTGTACTTTCATCAACGTTTTCATCCTCAAAGTCTAGCTCTTCTCTTCGTTCTTCCCTCACAGGACTTTCATAACCATCACTTTCTCTCTGAGTTGTTTCGTCGTTCTCTTTTCCTCCCAACACAATCAACTTTTCTTGTTGCAACTGCTCTTCTCCGTTTTGTCCTTCCCATGGCCACGCTTCAGTTTCTACAAAAACAACATCTCGACTGACTAACACCGTGTTGCTTTCTGGGTTATACAGCCTGTACGCCTTTGTTCCTGGCTCTTTGCCTAAATTCACAACTTTCAAGCTTCGATCATCTAGCTTCTTAGTCAGCTTATCTTGCACCTTCATGTAAGCTTTACATCCAAACACCTTGATGTGCCCAATATTGGGTTTTTCATTTTTCCAGGCTTCATACGGAATCACCCCTGACAGTGCTCGAGTGGGCAACCTATTTAACACGTAGACAGCGTGACGCACTGCCTCACCCCAGAAGTTTGCCGGCATATGCATTTGCTTCAAGTAACTTCTCACCATCTCAACGACAGTACGGTTCCTACGCTCCACCACGCCATTTTGCTGTGGAGTGTATGGAGCCGTAAGATGTCTCACAATTCCATCATCTTCACAAAAGTCAGAAAAAACTTTGGAGTTGAACTCCCCCCCACGATCTGTTCGAAAGACTCTGATCCTTCGCTCTGTACCATTCTCAACTTTGGCCTTAAACTTCTTGAAGGCCTCAAACGCCTCATCCTTGCTCTTTAGCAAGTAAGCCCACATAATACGTGAATAATCATCAACAAGGAGCATGAAATAACGATTACCTGCGTGAGTGGAAGGAGTGATAGGTCCGCATATGTCACCATGAACAAGTTCAAGCACCTTACTAGCTGAGTACTTCGACTTAGTAGGAAATGGCTTTCGAGTCTGTTTCGACATTAAACAACCACTACATGTCATCTCCGGAGACACAATCTTTGGAAAACCACGAACCATGTCATTTGCTGACATCAATTTCATTGCCTTAAAATTGACATGTCCTAACCGAAAGTGCCACAACCAAGCATTTTCATTTGACCTTGACAATAAGCATTTTGGTTCACCACTTTCTATAATTATCTTATACAGTCGATTTGTCGATCTCTTAACTTTCATTAACAACTTTCCTTGTTTTTCATGGATCCACAAATATTCTCCATTCAAGACAACCTTATTTCCGGCTTCCGATAATTGTCCAAGACTAATTATATTGTTGCACAAGGAAGGAATGAAAAATACCTCGTGTAGTTCACGTTCCTCGCCCGTTTTACACTTCAAGCTCACAGTGCCCTTGCCTTTAATTTCAACCATCGAACCATCACCGAATTTTACTTGGCCTTTGATACATTCGTCCAGCATCTTGAATTTTGATCTCTGACCCGTCATATGGTTACTTGCACCATTGTCAAGGTACCAGATCTCAGAATCACTGGATTTTTCACTTCCATGCAACTTCAGTTTTGGTGTGACTTTCTCTTCTTTTAGCAACATCATGTTTACATCTTTGTCATCATGTTCAGTCAATAGCAATGCAGGCTCATCATCATCAAATTGGGCCATGTTAACTTCAGCCCTTTGAACCTTGTTACGCTTAGGTTTGTTGCACTCAACTGCGAAATGGCCATACAGATGACAGTTGAAGCACCTAACTCTAGACTTGTCTCGAACCAGTCGTCCCCCTTCTTTATTTGGAATTTTCTGATTTGTGAAAACGCCACCACTTTCTCTGTTATTTCTCCTTGACCATTCTTCTCGAGTCATCAACAGTTTACCCTCGTTAGCTTCTCTTCGTGTCCATTCCTCTTCCGTGAGAAGAAGTTGACTACCGCCCCCACCACCATTCTTGGATCCCTTCAATCTTTCCTCATGAATCTTCAAGGACCCAACAGTTTCTTCAACGGACATTTGCTCAATGTTCCAAAACTGTTCGATCGTCGAGGCTATTTGTAGGAATTTTGTTGGTATAGCTCGTAACAACTTCTTTACTACATAGCTCTCCGGAACCTCTTCTCCAAGAGCTCTAATGTTTGTCACCAGACCATTGAGTTTCATACAGAACTCGTCAATTGGCTCTATCTCACTCATACTCAATGACTCAAACTCCGCCTTCAGAGTTTGTATCCTAGCCGTTTTCACACAATCCGCACCGAGACACATGGTTTTAATCGCATCCCAGGCCTCTTTTGCTGTGTTTTTCTCCGCCAGTGACAGCAAAATGTCTTCAAGTACGCCTTGGTAAATGACTGCCAATGCTACCTTGTCAGTTCTTTCTTCGACCGATGACTTAGGGTTCTTAGGTTCAATAGCATCCCACACACCATGTGCCTGCATATTCACCTTCATCTTCATAGACCATGAAGCATAATTACTCTTAGCCAACATCGGATAACTCAGACCCACTCCGCCTTCTTTTATTTTGCTCGATTCCATCTCAGTAGCTTTCGGCATATATTTTGGCATTCACCACGCAACCTTGCTCTGATACCAAATTCTTGAATATAAGAATGCCCTCCTGATATATATGTAAATCTAACAGTAAGTTTGAAACGAGAAAAACAAAGTGCAGCTAAGTTCTTAATTTTTATTTCACTGCAGCATCACTAATATATATCGAATACAGAGATAAAACTAGATGCAAGAAAGAAGGAACTACTTTCCTATAACTACTCCACTATCTACCATTATTCAAAGAGACTCCTAATATGACTCCACAACTATATGACCAAGTCATAACTAGCTGTTAATACAAAACAAACTAACGTAAACATAAACAAGCTTATTCAGACAAGCTTATGATTAAAGTCAACAATGTTTGCTTATGGAGAAATGTTGGCTCAAGAATATATGAAATAGAAGGAAGAACAATCAAGAGATAGATGGTTGTTACACTGATAAGGCTAATATATATATTGTTTGTTTGTGTGTGAGAAGTGTACAAAATGAGTGATAAGTGAAGAGCCGCGGCTGACTGCTGAAAAGGCACATCCCCGTTTGTTTGTTAGGTCAAAAATTGAAATTTAAGTTTAGAGTTTTATTAAATTTGTTGGCTTCTTTGATTTTTCTTTCAAATTTTATTTTTGTAAAAAAGGTTCAGAATTATACTACAATAAATCAAAATCTGACCTCACTAGGCCCATGCAACTTTTTATCAGAATATGGTGTGAAGTTATTGAAACCATAAATTGTATTCAAATTTGATATGATAGTTTGTATTCGAATTTAAATCTAAATTTAGTATCACCTTATCAAGTCATAAAAAAATCTCATATATCACATTTCATTTGTGATCCTAGGTCCATAAGCATTGGGAGTAAAGTTGGGGATAAATAATTTGTCTAAGTATCATATATAATATATTTAGAGTTTTGTTTCGAAATTTTCAATTTTTTAATATAAGTAAAATTACTGTCCAGCAGTCCAAATAAATAAAGAGCTTTTAAAAAAAATACCTAATGTCAAAAATATTTTTGAAAAAATAATTTTATTTTTTAACAAAATTGCAAAAATATTTTTTCGATTGAACTAAATGCAACATTCGTTGATTTTCTGCAACTAATGCAAACTCAAATGCAACCAAAAAACTTTATTCAAATAGTTGCTTATATGGTTAATTTTGTTTGCACCCTATTTTTGCAAATATTTTCAGAAGAGAGTAAAATCGCAAAAAAACTTTTAGAAGAAAGTATTTTTGATAATTTTTCAAATAAATTAAATTTAAAGGTAGAGACTTAGGTTGAATAACCAACTAAATTTGATACATGAGATAAATTTACATCTTAATAATAAGATGCTAGTGAATTTAAATTTAAATTGGAATAATTAAAAAATGATGTCAAATTCAAACACAATTTCAAGTTTTATCCATTTTCACACCAAATTTTGGTAAAAAGTTGCATGGATTTAGGCTTATGCCAAATTTTAATTTATTTCTATCATGAATTATTTTGCAAGAAAATAAAATGTTTGAAAGAAAAATTTAAAAAGCCAACTTAGGAAAGTTTGACACTTAGGAAAGTTTGACCTAAAGAGCTTTTTTTAAACACTAAAGTGAAGATGCGTCTTTTCACACTTAGGATGCGTCTCTTCTTGCATTTCCTTTTATACACTTCTCACACAGAAAACACGTCTTTTCTCATATTTCCTTTTATACACTTCTCATACAGAAAACACACAGTATCAGTATGTATATATCTTTGAAGCGGCATGGGCATAACATCCATCTATTTTTTCAGTATTCTTCCATCTCTTCCAATTCCTCCCGCAAACATTTCCCTGTAACCAAACATTACATTCCTATAAACAATGTCGTCCGCCAATGTGACGCCCTCCAAACCCGGGGTCTAGATTTGGGGGTCACTCGCCAATAAACTAAAATAAAATAATCACAGCGGAATAATAAAATAAATACGACCCCTTTACCTGCACTGGATCGATCACAGGTTATAGTATGGAACAGGCACTACTACAAATCAAGTGTTATTACAAACCATAGTCTAATTAGTTTTACAACTTATTCAAATTTTATTACAAACCCCTAGACTAATTAAGTATCCCAAACTGTCTACCTGGAAACACACCAACTATTTACAAACACATAACCTCTGGTCAGACCTGGAACTTAAGCTTGCCCTGGCCTAGCTGAAAGAATCAAGATAAGAAACAAGTATGAGCGAAAGAAATGCTCAGCAAGTAGTAAATAGCTTATGATTTGGAATAACAACAGTATATCTGATGAACAAAACCAACTACAATAACTGAACAGTATCAAAACTGATATAAATTTGATAATAAACAACATTTGCAATATATTATGTTTTGGGATTGGAATCCTCGAACGACGGTGTGTTGCCGCCGGTGATCAGCCGCGGAGCAACACCGGTATGCCGAAGCATATCCAACTAAACAAAAGGTACCCAAGGCACATATCGGCCTAGCAAGGTGTTATATCTTGTATAACACATAGCTCACACTGGACCGCCGCCACGGCCTCTTACGCAACCATCCAACCCATAAAACCATTTTCCGTCAAAGGAGTCGAATCAAATGACATCCTTAACCACATAACTCCCCATTTCTCATGGTCCGGCGTTTTCTCAACAACCAATGGCGAAATAACCAGAACAATTAGTTATTCGCTAGTCTCAATTCAAAGCTTCACTGTATAGAGTAAGTTATAGCGAAATGTAAAAATATTTAACTATTCTGAACTTAGAACAGTAGGGAAATTAAAAGGATAAATTTAGAGTCAATAACACTTGAATGGTATGTGAACATATAAATATTTGCATAATAAGATTCAAAATAAACGTCACTGGAACAATAAGTGAAGTTAGGGTACTTGCCTGGTATGCTCAATAACCTCTTATTTTAACTCTGTTTCTATCTGCTGGCTACTATCTCCGTCTAACACTTGACTGCGCTCCTTGCTACTCGATTCTATAAACAAAAGGACTATCTTAATTGACAGATCTAAACTCAATCGACGTAACTATACGTCTTGACATCTACCCGATCGTTTATAACTAGCATGGCATTTTAAAATTATAACAGATAGCATGTATATCACGTAACACGTAATCATGGCATTTATATAACACGTACTCACATATTTTATGTAACACATAAGTCAAATCATTAAGGGGTACGTCTCAGTGCGTTCAGAATGAAAATCAGTTCAATATTAGCATTTACCGATCAAATACCGACTTAAGCTGATACACAAATCAAATGAGATTGCAATATAAAAGAAATTAGGTCTCAAAAGTATTTTTATTGGAAGCGCAATATTTTTCTGAGTCTGTACGCGTTCGTTTCGTATTAAACGGACGAACGGTTTAATTATTATGAATAAAATAAGAAATAAATAGATTTAAATCAATTAATAATAATATTAATTGATTTTTAAATACCAAAATATAATTTTTAAAACCTTGAAATAATTTTTAGAAATTATTCGAATTAATTATAAATAATTTACATTTATTTAACTATTTATAAATGAAATTAACTGATTAAATGATTTTTAATCAATTAATTGAATTCATAAATAATTAACTAAAATAATTTATAAATAATTAAATCAAATTAAATTTTTGAAAATAATAAAAGAATATAATTTTAGGAATTTAAAATAATTAAGAAAATAATTTTTAGAATTTAAAATAATTATTAAATGATTTTTGAAATTAAATAAATGATTTTCAAAAATAGAAAATGAATTTTTTTAAAATAAATAAAACAGAAAATCCCACAAACAAGTTTTGAAGCTGGGTTTTGGGAAATAAGGATCAAAACCGGGTCAGGGTATTGGGTTTTCGGGTCCTGCAAGAACCCTAACCGGGTCGGGTCAAAACCCGCCGGAAACTGGGGTTAAACCCAGAATCCGGTAGGTTCTGCCGGACTCCGGCCAGCCCAAGAACACTCTGGTTCACCCTGATTTCGAGGCCAAACAAGCCTAATTCGTTCTATAATAGGATTATCAACCCAGCAACCATAACCCTTCCCCAGTTCATCTTCCCCGGCCATTAAACAGTTAAAATCCGGCGAACTCGTCGGTTTTCCGGCGAGCTGCCCAGCAACCACCAAACTCAACATCATATAACTAAAAACGAAGCTTGTAATCACAGTAATCCATTCATGTATTCACCAACATCAAATCATCAACAAAAATAACGGAAAATTTAATCGAAAATTCGACTTCCCAAATTGAATTCGAACTACCAATCTAAGTAATCGTTTGATACGTTTATATATACAAATAAGTTCAAAATCATCTCAGGAATCTATTTAAACTATCAAATCAAACAGAAAATCATCACAGATGAAGTACCCAATTCGAGTTCATATCGACGAAAATGAAAATCGCAAAATACCTGTAATATCCCGTAATTTTTTTTAGAATTCGATTAATAAAAGAATAATAGAATAAAAAAGATTAAAATTAGATAAGGACTAGGATTTAAAATTGAATTAGACTAAAGGGCCTAAAATTTGGATCCAATTCTAATATGGATAACTTGTAGGTTAAGATATGGGGTTTTGTATCGTTATAAATACACCATATTCGTCTTTCTCGTTTTTTATATAAGAATTCGTAGGGCTCTTCTCAGCAAAAATCAGCAGTCTTGTAAAATTCGTAGAAAATTCATCGTAAGTCGGAATTCAGTGATTTTGGACTTTTCGGAGAGGTCTTTTCGTTATCTTCAACTTTCGTGTTTTGTGTTTTCCAATATAACGTCGTTTAGTGGGTCAAAAAGGCTATATTCAGATCTGGTCAGATTTTAGAGGTAAGTTTTCGATCGATCTTGCTAGATTTTCAAAATTATGTGATACGTGTATATTTGATTATCAAAATTTGGGCTGAGTGATTATATATTTGAGAGTATTATGTCTTAAGTTATATGTATCGAATATATATGTGATGTCTAGACGATAATTTGAGATCTTTGATTTGTGCCATGGTTTGTGAAAATATCGAATAAGAACTTAGGACCGCAGTCACCGGATTGTAGTGACAGTTTTTTTGAAAATTTAGGACCGTTATCACCGGGTTGTAGTGGTCTTGGCATGGATTAAGGATTTTGAATTATTGTTGTGTATGTGGTATGTGTATTGTGTGTATCGAATAGGAATAAGAATAAGAATATGTATCGAAAGTGTTTGTATCGTATATCGTATCGTATCGATTATCGTATTTTGTTATATGTGTTCATGTTACTTGGCCTGCTAGTTGGATCGATTGGTCTCTTGCTGGGCTTCGTAGCTCATTACTTACAATTTCAGGTTTTGTCCGAGATTCAAGTTGAATAGCATTGGAGTTCGAGGACCTTAGATTAGAGTATATTAAATTTTGGGCTTCCGCTTTTAGCTGCGCTTTTGTAATAGTGACCTCTGTAATAGACTTTTTAATCAAGAAATTGTATTTGCTTTTAGTTTCGATTTTAGAGTTAATGGTCCGGAAGTGCGGGTCATTACAGTTGGTATCCGAGCAGGCTGTTCTTCGGAGTGTGTTAGTTATGGGACTAGTACATTCTCTAGGATTCGATCTTGTGGACCATAGTTTAAGTTTGTCCTATAGGAGATTAGCGAGAGTAGACGTATAGGTTTGTTGTGAATTTGGGGACCAAATTCTTTTTAAGGAGGGTAGTATGTAATATCCCGTAATTTTTTAGAATTCGATTAATAATAGAATAATAGAAAAAAGTATTAAAATTTGATTAAGATTAGGATTTAAAATTGAATTAGAATAACATGCCTAAAATTTGGATCAGATTCTAATATGGATAACTTGTAGGTTAAGAAATAGGGTTTTGTATCGTTATAAATACACCATATTCGTATTCTTTGTTTTTATTCATAAAATTCGTAGGGCTCTTCTCAGCATAAATCAGCAATCTTGTAAAATTCGTAGAAAATTCATCGTAAGTCAGAATTCAGTGATCCTGGACTTTTCGGAGAGGTCTTTTCGTTCTCTACAACTTTCGTGTTTCGTGTTTTTCAAGAAAACGTCGTTTAGAGGGTCAAAAAGGCTATATTCAGATCTGGTCAGTTTTAGAGGTAAGTTTTCGATCGATCTTGCTAGATTTTCAAAATTATGTGATACGTGTATATTTGATTATCAAAATTTGGGCTGAGTGATTATATATTTGAGAGTATTATGTCTTAAGTTATATGTATCGAATATATATGTGATGTCTAGACGATAATTTGAGATCTTTGATTTGTGCCATGGTTTGTGAAAATATCGAATAAGAACTTAGGACCGCAGTCACCGGATTGTAGTGACAGTTTTTTTGAAAATTTAGGACCGTTATCACCGGGTTGTAGTGGTCTTGGCATGGATTAAGGATTTTGAATTATTGTTGTGTATGTGGTATGTGTATTGTGTGTATCGAATAGGAATAAGAATAAGAATATGTATCGAAAGTGTGTGTTTCGTATATCGTATCGTATAAAATATCATATTTTGTTATGTGTGTATAAGTTGCTTGGCCTACTAGTTGGATCGATTGATTTCTTGCTGGGCTGTATAGCTCATTACTTACAATTTCAGGTTTCGCCTAAGAGTTCGAGTTGGATAGCATTGAAGTTAGAGGACTTAGAATTGGAGTTGTTTGACTTTTAGACTTCTGTTAGCTGCGCTTTTGTAATAGTCTCCTTTGTAATTGAATTTTCGATTAGTAAATTGTATTTTTTTTTAGTTTTGATTTAGAATTAATAGTCCGGATGTGCGAGCTGTTACACTCCGGTAATTGGTTTGAGGTAATTATCATCATCACTGGTAACAAAAACTCTGGTTTGCCAAATAAATGCTATAACAGAAACTTAACATTCCAATAACCTGGGAAGAAGCTATAGGAGCAGTCTCCCTCATATTGATTGCCTCTGTTCGTGAAGTTGCTGAAGACCGAACAACCATAAAACCTCCACCACCAATCCCACTAGCCATTGCATTAACAACACTTAGGCATAAAGCAGTTGCTACTGCAGCATCAACAGCATGTCCACCCTGTCCAAGAATCGACACTCTAGTTTTTGAACACCGCGCATCATCAGCAGCAACAACTGCTTTATCCGATTCAACAACTTCACCATTTCCAAATGACAAGAAGCTATAGGAGCAGTCTCCCTTATATTAATTGCCTCTGTTCGTGAAGTTGCTGAAGACCGAACAACCATAAAACCTCCACCATCAATTCCACTAGCCATTGTATTAACAACACCTAGGCACAAAGCAGTTGCTACTGCAGCATCAACAGCATGTCCACCCTGTCCAAGAATCGACACTCCAGTTTTTGAATACCGCGCATCATCAGCAGCAACAACTGCTTTATCTGATTCAACAACTTCACCATTTCCAAATGACAGACCCTCATTACCATACTTTCTGCCTCCCTTAGTTGTTCCAAATTCCAAGTAGCCAGTTAAAGTGAGGCCGGCAACTACATCAAATAGAATGATTAGTCCTTCCAACTACATCAAGATTCCAACTATGCTAGTGCCAGATAGTTCAAATCTTTTCATCTTATGTTTTTCTTAATATGATCAATGATTGACTATCTAAAATTGGAACATAACAAATGAACTAAACAAGTCTAATCTAAGCAGTTCTTGAAACCTGAAGACTTCGATTTTTGTCTTGAAGAAGGACTAATACACATAACAATTTACAAAACTGAAAAAAATAAGTTGCACATCCATCGAACAAATTTATATAAGATCCTACATTGAAAAATATAATAAATTAACAACAGGATAGAGCCGAAAAGCTAAGATAGGATATGCTAAATAACTTACTTATGAACGGTATCTTTGAATTTCTCCTCGTCCAAGAATTGCTGTATCAGGAAAACTAGTTCCCGACTCAAAGATGGCATGGTACCTGCTCCCGGGATCCGGAGATACTCCAGCAGAATGTAAGACTAAATTGTAGTGTCAGGTGTATTTATCTCGCATTTCATATACAACCTTTATGTTTTGTTAAATAGGAATATGGGCTGACTACTCTCATAGCATAGCATAGAAATTGTCGAGTGTCGATGTAAGTCAAGGTGTTTTGTACAATCACTTTACTGAACTATATTTATTTGAAAAAGCAAGTGTCACTTGGTCAGTAGATCTAATCTTGTTGGGAATCTGATATTCAATAATATCACTTATCCAGAATCATGCAGATAGCCTTGACCAGTTGTGACATGTTACTTGACTGCATATTTAGACAAACATAGATCAGGTTAAAAGTGAGATAAACAAAGTAATAGTTTGCATGTCAAGAAAATCTTAAACCAAATTGAGAGTGAGATAAACAAAATCATTGTTTAACCAACTAGAAAACTGTAATGCCACTTGCCAGGATACCTTAATAACAAATACAGACAGCTTTTGAAATTTAGCTATAATGCGTATCCAAGGATTCTGTTTCAGTTCAGGACTAGTTGCTAGAAGGCATCTTCCAGGACAATGTCCTCTGTGATATATATTTCATCCTCTAGTCCCATCACTGCTGCTACCTGTTGTAGCTCAGCTTCCAGGATCTAAAAAACAAATACGAAATTTAGTCACTTTTTCATATGATTCATATTTAAGTAGAAAACAACAGACTCCGGTATTCGACCTTTAGTCTTACTTATAACAACTACTAGCTTACAGCCTGCTCCAAACTATCACTAAACTCCAACAATTAATCTCATCGTAACAAACAAATAAACAATACCAACTAACCACAATCAGAATCTACCTTACCAAGAAGAAAGACACAAACTTTCCTACAAAATGAGCCTGTAAGCAACCCAAGATTTATCAAAAAAGCATTAAACAGAAAAACAAACAAAACCAATTAACACTAACTAAAATGGGTCATCAAAGAATCAATCTTTATCTCATTTCCACATACCAACAGAAAAAAATTATTTGCTCTAAATTAGCAAGAAATAATAAAAGCCCATTTCAGATCCACACCCGATAATTCAAATTGCATGTAAAATAAAGATAAGGATTTGAAAAAAGAAGCTTTCCTAGGAGCACCAAAAGTAACAGAGTTGGGGTCTTTACTTTCTAAAGCACTTGTTTCTTTTTATTTAATCGGAGCCCCAAATCGGAGCCATAGACATGTCCAGTGGAGAGAAAGATTTTCGGAGTCCTGAAACGCCAAAAATTCATGCTTTCATAGAGAGAGTGGGAGAGAGGGAAAGAGAGCATCGATAGAGAAAAGACAGCGGCAGAGAGAGAAGTATTATTGAGGAGCTTTTTGTTTTGGGGGGAAAATGACCGCCCAACAATTCACTATAGAAGTCCATCACTATGTTATAATTGAAGATGAGGACTGAGATTGAAAGTAAAAGGGGGAGACATTTTATCAGACTTACAAGTAAAGGGGGGAAAAAATTTGTGAAGGGGGAAATGATTGAGTGACCCAGGGAAAGATAATATTGGTACATAATTATTAAAAAAATAAATTTTAAATAATTATTTTTTAAGTAATTATTTTTTTATTTAACTAAGAATTAAATGAAAGTGAGTATAATTTTTTTTTATTTTTTTATTTATTTTTATAATGATTAGTGTCAAAATATTTTAATATTTTTATTTATATCATGCAAGATTAATTTTAATTTTTTTAACAATTTTTTCAGATGACTAAAATCGATATATCTTAATTCATCTTGACGTGCAAGATGAATTAAGATATATCGATTTTAGTCATATGAAAAAATTATTAAAAAATTTGAAATTCATCTTGCACGTCAGGATTAGAAAAATCCGGTAAAAGTACCCCTCCCGACAACGAGACTCGTTCCCGATTTACAAGATTGATTTTTAAAATGATTTTTTTGACGATCCGACCGTACGGATGTTAAGATATATCGATTTTAGTCATATGAAAAAATTATTAAAAAATTTGAAGTTCATCTTGCACGTCAGGATTAGAAAAATCCGATAAAAGTACCCCTCCCGACAACGAGACTCGTTCCCGATTTACAAGATTGATTTTTAAAATGATTTTTTCGACGATCCGACCGTACGGATGTTAAGATATATCGATTTTAGTCATATGAAAAAATTATTAAAAAATTTAAAATTCATCTTGAACGTCAGGATTAGAAAAATCCGGTAAAAGTACCCCTCCCGACAACGAGACTCGTTCCCGATTTACAAGATTGATTTTTAAAATGATTTTTTCGACGATCCGACCGTACGGATGTGAAGATATATCGATTTTAGTCATATGAAAAAATTATTAAAAAATTTGAAGTTCATCTTGCACGTCAGGATTAGAAAAATCCGATAAAAGTACCCCTCCCGACAACGAGACTCGTTCCCGATTTACAAGATTGATTTTTAAAATGATTTTTTCGACGATCCGACCGTACGGATGTTAAGATATATCGATTTTACTCATATGAAAAAATTTTAAAAAATTTAAAATTCATCTTGAACGTCAGGATTAGAAAAATCCGGTAAAAGTACCCCTCCCGACAACGAGACTCGTTCCCGATTTACAAGATTGATTTTTAAAATGATTTTTTCGACGATCCGACCATACGGATGTTAAGATATATCGATTTTAGTCATATGAAAAAATTATTAAAAAATTTGAAATTCATCTTGCACGTTAGGATTAGAAAAATCCGATAAAAGTACCCCTCCCGACAACGAGACTAGTTCCCGATTTACAAGATTGATTTTTAAAATGATTTTTTCGATGATCTGACCGTACAGATGTTAAGATATATCGATTTTAGTCATATGAAAAAATTATTAAAAAATTTGAAATTCATCTTGCACGTCAGGATTAGAAAAATCCGGTAAAAGCACAACTCCCTAAAACAAGATTCGTTGTTGATTAACGAAATGATTTTTTGAAATGATTTTTTGGATGATCCAACCGTACGGATATTAAAATATATTGATTTTAGCCATGTAAAAAAATAATTAAAAATTTCAAAATTTATCTTGCTTGACTTTATAAGAAAAATGAGGTAAAGGTACAACTCCGTGAAACAAGATTCATTGCTGATTGACAACATAGTTTTTTAAAATAATTTTTTGGACGATCTAACCGTACGGATGTTAAAATATATTTATTTTATCCATGTAAAATTCATCTTGCATGTCAGGATTAGAAAATTCTAGTAAAACTTACACTCTCGACAACGAGACTCGTTCCCGATTCACAAGATTATTTTTTAAAATGGTTTTTTCGAAGATCCAACCGTACGGATGTTAAGATATATCAATTTTAGTCAAAAGAAAAAATTATTAACAAATTTGAAATTAATCTTACATGTCAGGATTAGAAAAATCCAGTAAAACTACGATAAATATAATTAAAATACGACAAATATAATTAAACTACGACAAATATAATTAAGTATAATACGATAAATATATAATACGATAAATATAATTAAAATATTAAAAAAAATTATAAATTAAAATATTTATTAAATTATTTTCCCATTATCACCCAATTTTTCCATTCCCTCCAATGAAATTTCATTTCCCCCTTCCTCCAAATTTCATTTCCCCCCTTATCTCTCTCTTTTTTCCTTTAATTCATTTTTTGTGTGATCCCCCAATTTCCCTTTCCCTTTCCCATCTTATCTCTGACCGCCTTCATCTCCCTCATTGTTCCTCTGCCACTCTTCTATCTCCGGTTTCTTACCTTTTTATTTTCAAAATCACATCGATTAAGCCCAGCCCATTCCCTACTCTCACCAACCTGACCCGAAATCCCCTCTCAGTCTCCTCCATTTCACCCTAACTCGAAACCACCGCAATCGCCGTCATTGGAACCAGCTCCGTCGCCTCCGTCGCCGCCATTGTCGTCATTGGAACCAGCCCCGAGTTTGAGAGTCGTGGTTGGGATTTTGGGGATTTTGTTAGGGTTTTATGATTTGGAGGAGTGGAAGGATGTTAAATTAGGGTTCAAGATGCTCATTAAATTCTTCATTGATAGACGTCCCAAGGTATTTATATTTTCACAATTTACAATTTGTATTTTTTCAATTTGCTCTGTTAAGCTCAAATGAAATGAAATATGGTATCATGATTGATGTTTTTTAGCTTTAATTCTAATGTCTTTTGTGTTTGTTAGGCAATTGTAGTTTTTTAGTTGCATTTAGTTTAATTTGTTACAAATGTTAGCTGTGGAGGACTGGAGGTGCAGATATGAAGAGGCTGAGAAAGAAGCTGAGAAAGGCTTGACACTTCTGCTAGAGTGGGGAAGTCCATGGGACAAGAGAATGTCATGGGAAGGATGGATTGCTTGGGCTAGAGTTTTGTTGATGAAGGCCAAGAAGAAATCTTGGCCACGGACTTCTTGGTGTATACTCAATTTGGGCCTTGTCAGGTAAAAGCCTGTAACTGCTCCTGTTAAATTGTTGTAATTCTAATAATCTAAGAGATGCAAGCTTTAATGTAAGCTAGTCTGCAAGAACATTATAAACTATTGTCAACTTATAACTTAGTATGTTTGCATATTTTGATTATGTGTTTCCTTGTTCCAAATTCTGATACATTATGTTTAGCTTCTTTGAATTGAAAACATATGATTGTCGTTGCGTCGGTCTTAAATTTGATCTCTCTCTCTCCGGGTAAAACTTGGGTGGTCTATTTTAATGGCAGAAATGTGCTGCTAGAGTTGTGTTGAATTAAAACAAAAACTGCGATACATGCTGCGAGTTGGGTTCTTTTTTTATGTTAAATGATATTTGAGGCGTGAATAGTATAAAAGGAGCATGCACTGATTGTAATTATATGTTGGTTATTTTTTTCTGTTGTAGATTCTTAAATGTGCTCAAGATTGTGTTGTGAATGTTGAAAATGATGGGTGATTTATCAGCCGTAAAATCATCAAATTTATTGTATTGTGTGCTTGCCACTAACCATTAGTTTTGACATTCAAGTTTGGTTATAGGCATAACAGAACACATATAATATTAATCTATATTCCTCTGAATAATAGCACAATTTTGTTGGTAATCATCTTACATATACTTATGTCAAGCCATGTGTTGTGTGTGTGCTCACAACCACTGCTAAAAAAGGGACTGGGGAACCTAAATAATTCCTGTAATATGCTGTAGAATTGTGCGTACTGATTCCATTAAGAACACCAGCTGCTACAACACAGAACTTCGATCCTGATCTGCTATTAGGAGAATGAGGGTTTGGGAGGGTGTACAAAGGACAGATAACACGCACTAGTAAAGTAATTATTTTGTTTCTTCTTCCTCCATCTGTGCACCAATTTTTTTCAATCTTAACTCTGCTTTTGGTTCTGTCCTTCAGATTGTCGAAGTGAAGCAACTTGACATAAATGGATATCAAGGAAATCGAGAGTTCCTAGCAGAGGTTTTGACACTTAGTATTGTTCACCATCCAAACCTTGTCAATCTTTTGGGATATTGTGCTGATGGCCAACAAAGAATATTAGTCTACGAATACATGCCAAATGGTTCCTTAGAAAATCACCTTGTAGGTAAGATTCTGAACTTGGATTGTATTTATTTGAATTGCGTCTCTATTTAATAAGCACTGATCCATTCTGTAATCTTCATTTTGTATTGAACACGTTCTTAGACTCGTAGATTATCAATTCATCCTTATTATATATTTACATGATTTGTTACACAACTTTATGTTTTTTATTTATTATTTGCAGAGTTCAGCATTGCAACTATACAATGGTTATAAAGCATCTAAATTGAAATATTCAGATGGTTAGAGATTGGAAGTAATGGTCAAGACTTAAAGTTTCCCCCGCTAAGAGAGCTGGTAGAATCAAAGGTGGGCAACAGCTAAGGACTAGCCAAGGTGACAGAGCCCCATATAAATCAGTTTTATATAACCAGAAGTGGAAAGCTGCTTCTGAAGTTAGTAACATTTTATTTATTGATGAAGCTTATTATGGAGCCAGTTTAATGCATTTTAAAGAACTGGACCTAATTGGCGTGAAAGTGAATTTTACTGGTAACTACCAACTTGTTGGTGAATTTTAATGAAACTTTGTTGTACTTGTAATTCTTGTAGAGAACCTTTGTATTATAAATTTAATTTCAATTGTTAAATAACAATTGAATTATCATTATATAATTTTATTTTAAAATTGGTTTATTTTAAATAATGAGATTAATTTTATAAACAATTGTGTGAAAGTCACTTAAAAATGATAAAAACCGTTGTATGTCTCACTGCGCATATTTTTTTTAAAAAAAAACTGTTGTCTTTTGATATTCTTTGCAAAAGTTTAAATTTTTTTCACTATTGTCTTTTAAAAAAATATTTAGAAAAGAAGTTTATAAACTGTTGTTTATGATAATATTAAATAAGTTAACAACAATGGTTTTTCTACAAAACCATTGTTGTTAAGTTAGGTAGACAACAGTTGAATAAAGAAACAGTTGTTTTAATAAAGTTCCAACAATGGTTAATAAAGAGTAACTGTTGTGCCTTATTGATTGTAACCAGTATTGAAAAACGTTGTTGAATCTCCCTTATTACAACTGTATTAACAACCGTTGTCCAACCTTCGATCACACGAGTGTTGGATAGACAACGGAAATTCTACCTGTCAGACAACGAAAAAAAACAGTTGTATGATTGCAAAAATGTTGTAGTGTTTTGTTTACTTAAAATGTACCGAGGTTTATTAAAATTTTTATGACTATGTATGTGCTAAAAAAAATAAAAAAATTCCATTTACTCAGGTCAGGGTTGGTTGGAACCACAATGTTGGTGTGTAAATATGTTTAACTAGCAAGAAGAAATTAAAAAAAAAAAGAGAAAAGAAAAGAATTGTAACTATTTCCATATTACAGAAAGAAAAAATAAAAAAAAATTATAACTATTTCCATATTATCACTTAGAGCATGTACATATTGTTGGGTTTAATTCTAAACATATTTTATTTATTTGTTTGTTTTGTTTAATATTAATTTGAATAAATCAACGTGTACACGTTGAAGTAGTAATAGTAAGTTAGGAGTTTGTAGTAATAGTCAGTTAGGAGTGTTGAATTTGGTTGAGCTTTAAATTATTTCGAGATTTGCCGGAAAAGTTGTCATTTTGATCGGAAAATGGAATGTATCGTTGATCAGTCATTGTTAATGTTAGTTTTGGATTTTGGAAATGACTTAGACTAATTTGTTGTGTGAAATTGAACCGAAATAACCCATTTTTGGCAAGGAGTTATCGGAATGGCTGTCGGAGTTTTTGAAGCTCACCGAAATCTGAGAATTTTTCAACCAGTTTTTTTTTAAAAAACTAGTGCTCATTAATACGACCGTATTCGGTCGAATTTAGAACAATATTTTTAACCATATACGGTTGAAGTATATTCTAGGCGGATATTTCAAATTTTTCCAAAAATTAAATTTTTTGGGCGAGATTTTCAAATTTTAGGTGAAAAACAAATTCGACCATTTTCGGTCGAATTTAGCCGCTCGTATACTAAATATAGCCGATTTACTTAATGTGACTCGAGCGAATAAGATATGTCCAAAAACTATTGGACTAAAATTAAAATAAATATTAATGCATATTCATATTCCTACACATATGCATATCATTAATTTTACTCCGGTTGCGTAATTTATTTAAATTTGAAAGTTAAGCTAAATTTCTGTAAATAAATATGATACATGTTTATAACTTGATATATTATGAAGAACTGCAAGCTCAGCTATGTAATGCTAGAATCACCCACCATCTTCTGTGAGGTTGTTGAAGAGATGTGGACGACTGCTACATACAACTCTACTGATAAGATCATCACACTCACTATTAAAGGTAAGGAATTCTGTATCAATAGTGATGGTATTAAAGCATGTTTCAAAATTCCTGATAATACTGTGACCTCACCACACACAAATACTAATATTGTTAATATTCTTAATTCCATGAACTATGCACTCTCTACTTCTAAGTTAAGTGATATTAGGAGGTTGGGTCTTAGGAAAGAATGGAGTTTCATGTGTGATGTAGTTACCAAGGTCTTTTATGGTAAAATCAGTAATTTTGATTATGTCAATATTTCTATGCTTAACATGCTTTACATGCTAGTTATAGATAAGTTCTTTAATTTTAATGATCTTGTTTTGTTTGAGTTGGGGTTTAAATTAGGGAAGTTAAACAAGAGGGGTAAAAATGTTTACTATGCTAGATTTTTCATGATGCTAGCTAACCACCTCTCTGAGGAAATTGTGCTTGAGAACCCAAATAACAAATTAGATGGTTGGGTTCAAGAGAGAAGAATTATTGCAGATTTAAACAGGGAAAACCATCACAAGGAGGTGCCACTCTTCTATTTCCCTGTAATGGAAGCACCTCAGGTAAGTGAGGTAAGTTCATCTGTCCCTACTCTTCCAACCTCACAGATTTCTTTGAATTCTAGTGTAGCTATGGCAACTGTGTCAATGACCCAACAGTTGCCTACCCAAGCTACCAAATCAATAAAAATTTCTAAATCCAAGTCAAAGAAAGCCCCTCTGATATCTCTCAAAAGATGCCAGTTACAAAATCCACCAAACCAAAAGAGGGGAGTGTGAAGGTGGGTAAGGTAGGTGAAGGACAGGGTGAACATAAAAGAAACCCTATGGATAAGGTTGGAGAGGTGAGTGTTTCCCAGCCTAGCCACACTGCAGTTTCCCAACAAACTGCAGTGCTTAATAACGATAAAAGCTCATTTCTAGTTGCTTCCTCCCAAAAGGATGTAACTATTGAACAAAGCTCTCAACCAAGAACACAGGCCAAAAGGGTAAGGGACACAAGCTCACCCCAAACCTATGCTAGAAAGAACAAATCAAAAACCATTGGGGATGTACAGGGTACACACACTGTACAAACTGGTGCTAAAGACACAGTCACTGCAACTTCACAAAGTCAGTTTGATGTGGCTCCAATAAATGTGGAGTCACATCCAAAATCTTTAGTAATAGAAGCACCCTAAACACCAAATTCTCCCAAAAACTCTCTAGATGTGGGCATGATCAACACATCAATTCCTGATTCCCCTTCTTTAACTCTGTTGGGGAAGCTAAAATCTAGTACAAGTGAGAATCATCTTTTGGATGATTTGTTGGCTCACTTGCCAATTCTTTCAAGAACTGTTGAGACATCTGTGCTAAAATACTCATCAATCTGCACAGAGTCCATAATAGTTTCCACTCCAAACTCATTTATTCCTACTCTCTTGATAGATATTGTCCATCCGTCGAGTAGTGATTGTATCCCGACGGATAAGCTTAACAGCAGTTATCCGTCGGCTAGCCAAACTACTACCCCGACGGATGTCCCCTATCCGTCGAGTGTCTCTGCACAACTTTAAATTTCTTCAATTATCTCAAGTGCAGAAGACTTAGTGGCAGTGCAATCACTTCTAGAATTGACGAAAGGGAGTGAAAATATGAGTGAAAGTCTGGGTTGCTCCCACGAAAAAGGAGAGGAAATGAGTGAACATATGCAATCCATTTCTTCAGGATTGGCAAAAGAAAGTGAGAGGAGTCCCAACTTAGATGGTGAAGGTGAGGGTGTGAGGGTGGGGAGCCAAGGTGAGACCTTGATGCAAGAAAAGAGAGATTATGAGAGAAAAGCAGGTACTGAAGATATAAGGGTGGATGTTATTATCAGTGAGTTAATGAATGTCCAGGATGTAGACAGGAAGGAACTATCTCAGCAACCTCAAGTTGTTATAGATTCCACCTCTCTTGATGCTGAGACATTTACTCATCCTATTTCAGCATATCAACTTCTAGCTGAACAGGGCAATGACAATGCAGAAAGGATGCTCAACTTGGTGAACACCATACAGTCAATGCTAAGGGCTAAGGATGCCATCACAGCTTTGCCCTCTACAGCTGGTGATGTTGATTGTGAGACTGGTGGTTCAGCAGATTTCTTTGGAGATGAAGGTGGAGATAGTGAAGAAGAGCCATTGGCCCCTTGCCATGAGAGGAGGAGGCAATGTGTCTTTCTGTTGGTGGGCCATGAGAGGAGGTTAAAATTGTGTGGGATGGTTATGGTTAAGTGTGCTATTTGCAACTCTTTTAAGCGCACGTAAGGTTTTATTAATAACGGGGATCAAAATAAATATCTATACCTTATTTGTGTCCAACTACAAGAGAAATTACTAGATTTTGTTTACTTAAAATGTACCTAGGTTTATTAAAACTTTTATGGCTATGTATGTGCTAAAAAAATTCCACTTACTCATGTCAAGGTTGGTTGGAACCAACCACAATGTTGGTGTGTAAATGTGTTTAACTAGCAAGAAGAAATTTTAAAAAAAACGAATTGTAACTAATTCCATATTATAGAAAGAAAAATGGAAAAAAAAATTATAACTATTTCCATATTATCACTTAGAGCATGTACATATTGTTGGGTTTAATTCTAAACATAGTTTATTTGTTTGTTTTGTTTTAATATTGATTTTAATAAATCAATGTGTACACGTTGAAGTAATAATAGTTAGTTAGGAGTTCATGTAGTAATAGTCAGTTAGGAGTGTTGAATTTGTCAAGGAATTATCAGAATGGCTGGCTGATGTTTTGAAACTCACCGGAATCTGATAATTTTTCGGCAAGTTTGTTTAAAAAAAAAACTGATTCTCATTAATACGACCGCATTCGGTCGAATTTAGAACAATATTTTTAAGCATATACGGTTAAAATATATACTAGGTGGACATTTCAAATTTTTCCAAAAATTCAATTTTTTGGGCGAGATTTTCAAATTTTAGGTGAAAAACAAATTCGACCATTTTCGGTCGAATTTAGCCGCTCGTATACTAAATACAACCGATTTACTTAATATGACTCGAGCAAATATGACATGTCCCAGAACTATTGGACTAAAATTAAAATAAATATTAATGCATATTCATATTCCTACACAAATGCATATCATTAATTTTACTCCGGTTGCGTAATTTATTTAAATTTGAAAGTTATGCTAAATTTCTGTAATTAAATATGATACATGTTTATAACTTGATATTTTGTACATGTGCAATGACCAAGGTAATAAAATACTAAGCACCTACATAAAAATAAAAGTTTCTTTGTATACAAACACTCATAAATGTCACAATAAAAATCACTTTTTAGTATTACAACATATTTTTTAGCATTAATATTGCACATGCATCATACAGAAAAGTGCAATGTCGCCCTCCCAACAATATTTCAGGGTACAATTGTACCCTTCACCTCCTTCATTCCTTTGTCTCCCCCACAGAGGAAGATGCCGTTTCCTCTTCTTCGCAGCAAGGGGCCTGGCGTTGTCCAACTCTATATTTCTGTTGTTTTGAACCTCATTTTGAGATGCCAACTGTTCTTGGATAGAAGAGATAGTACTCTTCATATGAGCGATTTTCATGTCTTTCTCCCTACATATCCGGGATGCTCCTTCTTCTGCTTGCTTCAGTAAGTCATTGCATTTGTTATTCAAGTACTTCTTGCAAGTTTCTCTCATTTTCTCATACTGCATATGCATTATGTAAAAGATAACTATGTGTTACAACATTATTGTAATATCTAACCTAGCTATACATTGTAAACGCACCTCAGATTTGAATAATCTGTCAAAGGGATCTTCTTGCGTTTCCTGTGGTACTGATTGCACAGTATCGTCATCAAGACCTCTGGTTACCAAACTTGCAAAGGACTGAATATTAAGCTCATTTTGTTTCGGATGAGTAAGAAAGAGTTCAAGCGCTACTCTTTTGATGCTACTTCCAACTTCATCCGCAGTGCTTTTTCTCTTGCCAGAAGTCACGGGAGCAGCCCTGCCGGCTGCAATCACAAATATAGATGAAAAAATGGCAAATAACAGATTATATCTATACATTTATTTTTTATCAATTGTCAAACAAGTTAAAATCTTAATATGTCACACAAATCTAAAGTGTATATATATCTTTATGTGTACTGGGGTGTTTATATTCATGATGTTACCAGTTACCTCCAGTATTGGCCGACGACATTGTTTATAGGAATGTAATGTTTGGTTACAGGGAAATGTTTGCGGGAGGAATTGGAAGAGATGGAAGAATACTGAAAAAATAGATGGATGTTATGCCCATGCCGCTTCAAAAATATATACATACTGATACTGTGTGTTTTCTGTGTGAGAAGTGTATAAAAGGAAATGTGAGAAGAGACAGAGTGTTTTCTGTGTGAGAAGTGTATAAAAGGAAATGTGAGAAGAGTCGCATCCTAAGTTTGAAAAGACGCCTTCACTTTTGTGTTTAAAAAACGCTCTTAGGTCAAATTTTCCTAAGTGTCAAACTTTCCTAAGTTGGCTTTTTAAATTTTTCTTTCAAACATTTTATTTTCTTGCAAAATAATCCATGATAGAAATAAACTAAAATTTGGCATAAGCCTAAATCCATGCAACTTTTTACCAAAATTTGGTGTGAAAATGAATAAAACTTGAAATTGTGTTTGAATTTGATATCAATTTTTAATTATTCCAATTTAAATTTAAATTCACTAGCATCTTATTATTAAGATGTAAATTTATCTCATGTATCAAATTTAGTTGGTTATAGTCTCAACCTTTGAATTTAATTTATTTGAAAAATTATCAAAAATACTATTTTTTTAAGTTTTTTTGCGATTTTCCTATCTTCTGAAAATATTTGCAAAAATACGGTGCAATCAAAATCATCTATATATGCAACTATTTGAATAAAATTTTTTGGTTGCATCTGAGTTTGCATTAGTTGCAGAAATTCAACTAATGTTGCATTTAGTTGAATCGAAAAAATATTTTTGCAATTTTGATAAAAATGACAGTTTTTTTTCAAAAATAGTTTTGAAATTAGGTATTTTTTTTAAAAAGCCCTTTATTTATTTGGACTGCGGGACAGTAATTTTACTTGTATTAAAAAATTGAAAATTTCAAAATAAAAATCTAAATATATGATATATGATACTTGACAAATTATTTATCCCCAACTTTACTCGGCAATTCTTATGGACCTAGGATTACAAATGAAATGTGAGATATCAGATTTTTTTATGACTTGATAAGGTAATAAAAAATTTAGATTTAAATTCTAATACAAACTATCATATCAAATTTGAATACAATTTATGGTTTCAATAACTTCACACCATATTCTGATAAAAAAGGTGCATGGGCCTAGTGAGGTCAAATTTTGATTTATTGTAGTATAATTCTGAACCTTTTCTACAAAAATAAAATTTGAAAGAAAAATCAAAGAAGCCAACAAATTTAATAAAAAATCTAAACTTAAATTTCAATATATATTTTAGCCTTATCAGTGTAACAACCATCTATCTCTTGATTGTTCTTCCTTCTATTTCATATATTCTTGAGCCAACATTTCTCCATAAGCAAACATTATATCCCTAGCTATAAATTAACAATGTCGTCAACCAACACTAGAGGTTAGTTAAATTATGAATTTAAGCACTGATTTTGACATTTTGTTCACTGATTTTGATGACTGGCTGACTGCAGTGGAAAATGATGATGCTGATGAGGCTTCTTCTCAGAAGAGAAGAAAGAATACTCACCAAGTTGGCAGTAGCAGCAAAAGAGTAGCCCTAGAACTCCTACTCATAATAAATTAGGTAATCTTTCCCAATCCCCTGCACTTAATCATGATTCAAATCATGGTCACAATAGGATTTATTCTCCTTCTAATCTTCACTTCAAGTTTGCTAAACAGTGGTCATAACCAAACACATTTTCAATCAGTTGCGGTGAAAACACAAGAAGATCCTTTTGATAGATTATTCAAATCTCATGTGTTTATGTGTAATTTCTGTTTTTGTAATTTCCACATTTATTTTCATTTAATTTGTTTTTTTGATAAAAAGCTTTGTATTTTTTTCTTCTTACTTTTTAAATCACATCTATTATAACAGTTCTTGTAAAAGTAAAAATTATTTTTATACTTGTGCATGCAGTATGAAGAAATGAGAGAATCTTGCAAGCACTACTTGAAAAACAAGTATAATGATTTAATGAGACAAGCAGATGAGCGAGCCTGGATGATATGTAATGATATGTATGGAGAAAGATGTGAAAATGGCTCGGATGAAGAGTAAAATATCTTTTCTTGAAGCAATGTTGGCTTCTAAGAATGAGTTGATAAACAACCAAAACACACAGTTGGACAACAGCAGAAGGAGAAACATAGAGCTGGAAGAGCAGGTAGTGCGGTGCAAATCTCAGGCAAAAGTTTGGAAAGAAAACGCCAGGAGTGCAGAAGAAGTGTTGTAGGCCAGGCCCCTTGCTTTGAAGAGGATGATGATATGGACCATGAGGCTATATCTCTGTCTTCTGTTGGTGGGCCATGAGAGGAGGTTAAAGTGGGTGGGCTAGTTATGATTAGGTGTGCTATTTGCAACTCTTTTGAGCCCAAGTAGGTTTTAATAAATAACTAGTAGGAATATCTATGTGTAATTCCAGTCCAATTATAATAGACATTAATTAGATTTTTGTTAAATATAAATGTAACTGTTGGAATAATCTTAAATTTAGTTATTAATTTTTTGGGTTATTTATTTAAGTTATGTTTTAAATAAGATGTGTTTGTTTTATCTGTACCAAGACTAGGTCAGGTGGGAGTTAAGCAGTATTAGGAGTATTTGAATAAGTCTGGAGTGATGGAGATAATGTGGGAGTGGATCCTATTTACTAGCCCATCACAGCATCTCCAAGGGTAAAATATAAAACTGTTAGCTAAAATAACTAAAATTTTATTCAACCTGTAAGCATTTTTACTCCAGTGGCATTAGCTATAAGTCTAGACCTGGCAATTCGGATAATTGGTTCGGTTTCGGATCGGATCAATTTCGGATCAGATCCGCTTTCGGATTATGATATATTTGAAGACCATTCGGATCGGATCGGATCGGATGTGATTCGGTTCGGGTCTAATTCGGATTAAAATCGGATAAAATTCGGATTAAAATCAGATAAAATTTGGTTCGGATTAAATTCGGTTCAGATATTTTCGGATCATAACTTATTTATTTTTTCAATTTTTGAGATTTAAAAATATCTTTTTTATTTAATTTAGTATTTTTAAAATAATATAATAAACTTTTACAAAAGAATATGATTAAATAAGTATGTTATCATAAACATAAAATTGTTTAAAGTATAATTTTTGCTTATTTCGGGTCATATTCGGTTCAGATAATATATTATTCGGTTTTTATCGGTTCCAAGTTATAATCCGATCTTGTATTTCGGATCATTTTCGGTTAAGTTTTCGGTTTAGGTTGTTTTCGGATCGGTTTAATTCGGTTTTCGGATAATTATCAGATTGTATAATTCGGATATCGGATCGGATCTCGGTTTCATGAATTTCGGTTCGGTTCTTCGGATCCAGACCCATTTTGCCAGGTCTAGCTATAACCATTAGCTATATTCATAATATTATTTTTTTATTAATTTTAAATATATAAATAAAAAAATTTAATTATTTCTTTTTTTTTAAAAGGAGTTTAATTAATTATATTTTATATTAGTGGAAATAAAATAATATATTTAATAAATAGATATTTATTATAATATTATAACATTTTTATATTTATATCATTATTTTAAAGTAAACATTATAAATTAAAATTGAGTAATTATTATGAACATTACTTACATATAAAATAAAATATATGACTAGAACATATATTAATATATTAGAATTTTTATAAATTTAGTTAATAATAAATTATTTGTCACACTTAATATTACATAATATTTTTTTATTAAAAAAAATACATCTATACATCTATACATATAATAACTATGAAGATATATACATCATTTTCATATTATAATATTATAAACATGTTATAAAAAATTATAAATAATAAAATTTAGAACAAAATTTAGGCTAGATTAGGATTAATATAGGCAGGAGATGAGGTGGAGTATTACAGATGATGGGTGAATAATCAACAAATGTGGGCTGCTTGTTTTTAGTTATTTAAAATTATACCTAACAGTGTTCCCGTTGCAGTGTTCCATTTTTTACCTCTTATGTATAAGACATTATAGATGCTATTAGCTCTGTTAGTTAGTTCTATCAGTTCTATATATTTTCTAGGCTTAGCATGAAAAAACTTTGCGCGTATTAATTATGTTTTCTCTCACTTTCAATATATTAACAAAATGAGCATTTGCTCACAGCTGTCTCATATTTATATATTTATATAGTTTCAGAACTAATTTTCAACATGGTATCCTAGCTATGTTCCATTGAGTAACGGGGCGTCAAAAATTGCTGCTAATAAATGAAGAAATGGAAGACAACAGATGGTAGTGCTGCTAGAGATTCATGACGAATGTGTCTCAAGGCCTAAAAAATACATATTTGTTTTGAGTTATTGGTGATTATGTGCACTATGAAGAAAAGTGGAGAGATGGGCTCCAATGATGATGGGAAGTACATTGGTGAATAGGAGAGAAGTGTTCCTTGAAGAAAAGTGGAGAGAAGGGCTCCAATGGTGATGGGAAGTGAGACAAGTGCTCCTTAAGAAAAGTGGAAAGAAGGGCTCCTGTGATGGGAAGTATATCACTAGTCAATAGGAAAGAAGTGCTCAAAATTATTTTGAATTAAGAGGGAGTGTTGGAAATAATAATTCAAAATTATTTGAATTGTTTTTTGGATTAATTTTGATGAGGTTTTAGAAATAGTGTTTGAATAATTATTAGATAATGTATTATTTAAAATTGGGAGATGTTAGTGGGATACGGTTAGCTATTTGTTAGGTGTTTTTGTTAAATGTGTATCCTATATAAATAAGGCTTACATAGTATTTTAATGTATGGCATCTGATAATAAAATTTAGTTTTGTTTTTAGTTTTACCCTTTTAGAATACTTTTATGAGTTATCATTTATTAATAAAAAAAATATAGTAACTAGGTTTATTGGAACTTTTATAACTATGTATATGCTAAAAAATTTGTTGCTCCCATTAACTCATGTCACTATTGGTTGGAACCACAATGTTGCTGTATAAATGTGTTTTAACTAGCAAGAAGAAAAAAGAAAAAATTGTAACTATTTTAAGATGATCACCTAAGCATTAAAACATAGCTATTTCTAATTATTAGTTTAAAAAATAAATTTTAATGTTGGAACATAAGTCAAGTTAGCCAATTTTTAGTTACTAAATTTAAAGTGTATAATTTACATACATTAACCTATTTGATGCAATATGTAGCAGCAAATGAGTTGATAAACAACAAAAACACAAAAGTTTACAAAAGTAGGAGGAATAGTATATTAGAATTGGCAAAGGAGGTAGCAAACTACAAATCTCAGTCCTAGGATCGGAAAGAAAAGGTCCCAACGGCAAAAAAAATGTGTGCAAAGCGGGGGTGAGAATGCCAATCCAACCAACTTTTCTGGTGTTAAGACTAGGAGGGTTGCACTATTCCTCTAGACCTGAAGGATTAAGGTAATGAAGTGTAACTCAACCTGAAATATTTTTGGACCCTAATGGTTGGTTGTGCTTTTCTATGTATTTAAAAGAGCATGTGTAACACAAATATTAAAATTGATATAGCTAGCTATTTTGTAATACTATAAAATAATTATTATTTCTAAAGAACTTGTGATCCATTTTCCTATGCATAGTTTAATTGAAATTAAAAAAATTCCAAATAAAAATTACTTAATTAATTATTTGACATCTATAATAAAATGAAATATATGTTTTTTATTTATTTTTTATAATAACATATATGATAATAGTTTTTAATATATTATGATTTAAGAAATCTAGTCCTTAATATATCCTTCCGTATTTCATATATGCATCATAAAATCTTTTTTTTAAGAATGGAATTACAACTTGAATTATCTTTTTATAAATAATTTTAATTGCTAATTTTTGGTTAGGATTGAAAATTGATTAGATGGGTATATTTATGTCTCCAAGTCCCCTCATTCTATCTTAATGACCAGTGAGCCACTCTCTTAATATAAGTGCTCTTGCTCAAAGTCATGTTAGCAAATCTATGGTTATAGTATTAAAAATACCTCCATGCAATTGAATTGTTGAACATATTTCAAATATTTTCTCACATAATTAGCATAATGTTATCAATGGATGGTGGGAGTATATGTAAAAGTGCATTAAGTAAGAAAGAATAACATACAAGAATTGATATAGCTACTATATTAAATAGTAAATCTTGTACAATCATGATAATTTGAAATTAAATGAGAGATGTCATGAGCCTTTTTAATCATGCACCTCATGCTATTCAAGAATATGTTTTAACTTTTAAAAAATATTTCACCATAAAGGATAAGAATAGAAAATATTTATGAATCATTTTTGTTATTATGGAAGGCAAACTATAGTCTTTTTAACAAGATTTCAAAACAAAAAAATCAACTCAAATATAAAAATCTTTTTGATTGAAATTTATTAATTTCTTTTGTTTTGAAATAGTTCTTATGATAGTCAATTAATTTAGGGTTTGGATCACAAACCAAATGTGACCTAAGTGTTTTTCGTATGACTTAGTAAGATAATAATGAATTTAGATTTAAATTGGAATACAAACTATTATATCAAATTCAAATACAATTTATGATTTCATTAAATTCAAACCTAATTCTGATAAGAAGTTGCATTGGCTTAGTGAGGTCAAATTTGATTATATGTATATTTTTACAAAAAAAAATGTTTCATAGAAATTTTCAAGAAGCAAACAAATCTATGAAACCCTAAACTGAAATTTCAATGTTTGTCCTAACCAATGCTCTTTTCTAACTTTCAGGCGCTTATCTTCACTCATTTTTTCCTTTTCTACATACTAGAACATATTTTCAATCACACAACGGTTGACGAACAAAAGTTAAAAAATACAGTTGTCCTAAAAAATACAACAATGGTGAATTGGTTTTGCAAAAATAACTGTTGTGTGAGTTTGAGAACAAACAATAGTTACCCATCAGTTTAAAAACAGTTGTCTTCTTTGTGTCCTTCTATGGAATCAGACAACTGTTGTATTAGATTGCTAAGACAACACCCTAAAATCATTATTAAATAGCAATCATTTATCAGCTTAGAACAATGGTTTTGGTGTTTATGTTCTGTAATTTAGACAAGTATTTATGGTTACCCATGTCTAATTAAGCATCAAATAACTGTGCATATATACCATTGTTAAAAGGAAAGGCCACAAACAATCGTCTTTCACACCATTATATTTATAAGATTCACACAATGGATTTGTAAGGCGTTATCTAAACACCACATTTAAAAAGATACTTTTAGAGGTTGTGATTTGAAATTATTTTTTTTCATTCTCCCTCCTATTTTAATTTTATCTTCCCCAAAATGTTAATAACTCACTAGTTTAGTTTCTTCATCTCTCAAATAATAGACAACGTTTTGAGATGAAAAAAACTTGTTGAAAACTCAAATACACAATGGTTTGGTTCTTTTGGCATGTTGTCTAAACTCAAGGTAGAAGGCGGTTTTATAGATTATTAAAGTAACTGTTGTCTCTGAGTAATGTTAAAAAGAAATATTGACTTGTATATGTCAAATCCCCTCAAAATTAATTCAAAAGCATCCATCCAATGACTAGCTAACAAAAATCATCCAACCAATATAGACCAGCAAAAAAACCTCAATCAAGTTGGCAAATAAGAATGTTTCCTCAAGTCAACAACTAATTTCAATTGGATAATTCACAAACCAAATTCTATTACAATTTGACAAGATAATTAATCGAAAAACATATAATCTGATTAAACATATAATCTGATGCCATATAAAGATTTCAGAACTAAGCGACCAAATATAACAATCTGTTGGCAGAGAAGAAGTAGTGTATCATATATTGTACACCTTATTCGATCTAGAATTCTCACCAAATCTCACTAAGTCCTCACACACAAATGCACAGTTCATATTGTAGCCGGTATTCGCATAACATCCATCCATCTCTTCATTGTTCTTCCGTATCTTTTATGTCCTGGAGCCAACATTTCTCGGTAAGCAAACATTGTATCTCTAGCCACAAACAATGTTGTTAGCCAACACCAGAGGTTAGTAAAGTTATGTATATAACGGCTATCACAAGCATATACACATATACACTTTTGATTTGTATGATATATCAACATTTTAATTTATTTGACATTTGATAAAAAATATGTAAAGTCGAAATTTTTTGACATTTTTTATTAATTTTTATGACTGCAATGGGGAATGATGCTGATGGGGTGGCTTCTTCTCAGAAGAGAAGAAAGAATACTCACCAAGTTGGTCATATTAGCAAAAGACTAGCCCTCAAACTCTTTCCCACGATCATAACAAATTAGGTAATGTTTCCGAATCTCCTGCACTTGATCATGATTTAAATCATGGCAGATTTCGTCTCCGTGTAATATTAACTTGTGTTTACAAGTTTGCTAAACAGTGATCATAACCGAACTCATGTTCAATCAGTTTAGGAGGAAACACAAAAAACTCCATTTGATAGGTTTTTCAAATCTTGGGTGTGTTTATGTGTTTCAGTATTTGTAGTACATTTATTTTCAGTTAATTTGTGTTTTTTCTTGATTAAAAGCTCTGAATTTTTTCTTCTTGCTTTTTAAATGACACGTATTATAACAATTCTTGTAAAAGTTATTTGTAAATTTGTGCATTAAGTACGAAGAAATGAGAGAATCATGCAATAAGTACTCGAATAACAAGTACTATGATTGATAAACAACCAAAACACACAGTTGGATAACAACAAGAGGAGAAATATAGAGCTTGAAAATCCGGTTGTGCATTCCAAATCATAGGCTGAACTTTGGAAATAAAAGGCCACGAGTGCAGAAGAGATGTTTTGGTATATGAGTCGGGAGGCCAGGCCCCTTGCCGTGAGAGGATGAGGCTATGTTTCACGGTTTAGGCTGCTCCCATTTCGCTCGCCGCTACTACGGGAATCGCTTTTGCTTTCTTTTCCTCTGGCTACTAAGATGTTTCTGTCTGTTGGTGGGCCATGAGAGGAGGTTAAAATTGTGTGGGCTGGTTATGGTTAAGTGTGCTATTTGCAACTCTTTTAAGCCCACATAGGGTTTAATTAATAACGGGGATCAAAATGAATATCTATACCTTATTTGTGTCCCATTATAAGAGAAATTAAATAGATTTTGTTTACTTATAATGTACCTAGGTTTATTAAAACTTTTATGACTATGTATGTGCTAAAAAAATTAAAAAAAAAATCATTTACTCAGGTCAAGGTTGGTTGGAACCACAATGTTGGTGTGTAAATGTGTTTAACTAGCAAGAAAAAATTTAAAAAAATAAAATTAAATAAATGTAACTATTTCCATATTATAAATATAAAAAATGAAAAAAAAATATAATTATTTCCATATTATCACTTAGAGCATGTACATATTGTTGGGTTTAATTCTAAACATATTTTATTTGTTTGTTTTGTTTAATATTGATTTGAATAAATCAACGTGTACACGTTGAAGTAGTAAAAGTTAGTTAGGAGTTCATGGAGATAAATCAGGAGTGTGGCCTGGTTTTTAGGTGTCATAGACGTTAGTTGCTTTCTTTATTATCCATGTAATGCTTTTAGTTTATATCAAGTAATCCCAGTTGCATTTTCAAATGATTATCATTACTTTGATTCATATCGCATCAGTTTGGTTCCAACATCTGGTATCAGAGCAATATAAACACCTAAAGAATTATACTACTGAGACACGCAACAATGGCAAACTCAGGCAAAGGCAAAGACGGGAAAATTGGACTTAGCTACCCAATGCTAATAAAAACATACTATACTGCCTGGGCTATGAAAATAAAAGTATATTTGCAGGCATAAAACGTATGGGAAGGAGTAGCTCCCAAGGACCCAAAAGCAGCCATTGTGGACAAGGCGGATAAACGTGCAATGGCGATAATCTATCAACCGATCTCAGAAGAATTGTTCTTGACACTAGCGAAGCGTACAACTGCCAAAGAAGTCTGGGAAGCCATTAAAATGGCGTCCTTAGGTGCTGATAGGGTGAAGAAAGCTAAGGCCCAAACTCTCAAGGCTGAGTTTGAGTCGCTAAAGATGAATGAGTCGGAGCAGTTGGATGATTTTTGTCTGAAATTGAATGGCCTGGTTGTGAAGATCAGGGCACTTGGAGAATCAATTGGAGAGGAGTACGTTGTGAAGAAAATTCTACGTGCAGTCCCAACAAAGTTTCTACAAATTGCCTCAGCCCTTGAGCAATTTGGAAATTTAGAAACGATGTCTGTTGAGGAGGTAATTGGCTCGTTGAAAGCTTATGAAGAACGTCTTTCGAGACAAGGTAAGAGCAAAGAAGGGCAACAACTACTCATGACTGAAGAAGAGTGGTCAAAATATGAAGCCAATAGTGGGAAGCTTCTACTTACACGTGAAGAGTGGCTGGAAAGATCTAATCGAGGTGGAAATGGTTTTCGTGGAAGGGATAACCAGGGAGGTCGTGACAGAATCGATCGAAGTAAAGTAAAGCATTTCAACTATGGAGCATATGGGCATTTTGCTGCCGAGTGTAGAAAACCAAAGAAGGACAAAGTGCACCGTGGAGAAGTAAATTTGGCACAAACCACTGACGATGAACTTGCCCTCCTAGTGGCAATGAGTAATGAAATAACAAACGGTGTGATTTTGCTCACAAAGGAGGTAGTAGACAATATGTGGTATCTCGAGAACGGAGCGAGTAACCATATGACTGGGTGTCGTGAAAAATTTGAAAGTTTGGACAGGTCAATGCGAGGACAGGTGAAATTTGGTGACGGGTCGCTAGCACAAATTGAGGGCAAAGGCATAATCAACATATTATGTAAAAATGGCGAGAACAGAACAATCCACGGATTCTACTATATAACGACATTGCGTAGCAACATTATCATTTTGGGACAACTCTCAGAAGAAGGAAATCGAGTGGTGTTGAACGGGGAAAGCTTGTGGGTTTATGACAGCTGTGGACGTCTCTTGATGCATGTGAAAAGATCTGCAAACCGTCACTACAAAATCCATATTGATGTAGAATACAGATTTAGCAAATGATAATAACAGTAGTGCAAAGATGTAAAAGCTGTATGCAAGAAACTGTTGCTCGTATTTCTTATTAAACCAAGTCTGAGATACAAATACATATATAGAAAGCAAGTAACCAGAGAATGCTAAAATCTCGCACACTAATTCTACCAGACTCCTATAATCACTCCATTACTTTATTAGTGAATCAACTCTCCTACAATCACTTCACTAACAGAATATCAAATCATTCAGCGAACAACTTCCATATTTCATAGAATATGTTTTAGATTAAAATATATATATCCAACATTACTACCCCTTAATCTGAAACATATTTGTTCAGCTTCTTAACACCCAATAGTTCCCTCATTTTTTCAAATCTAGCAGTAGATAATGCCTTGGTCAGAATGTCTGCCCTTTGTTCGCCAGTCCCAACATATTTAATGACAATTCTTCCCTTCTCTACACAGTCTCTGATAAAATGAAAGCGCAGGTCTATGTGTTTACTCCTTCCGTGGAACACTGGATTTTTCGCTAAGTTTATGGCTGACCGATTATCAATATAGAGTACAACTGGCCCAATGTTCACATCCATGATCTTACCCAGTAAATTTTTGAGCCAAATACCTTGACAGGCTGCAGCTGTTGCAGCCATAAACTCTGCTTCACAGGAAGAAAGAGCAACACATCGTTGTTTCTGGGATACCCAGGTGACCAGACTTTCACTCAAATAGAATGCCATACCGCTCGTGCTTTTCCGATCATCCACATTACCTCCAAGGTCACTGTCCGAGTAGCCAGATAAAAGATGATTCCCAGAATTCTCGGCATATAACAGGCCATACTCTAGTGTACCACTCACATAACGTAGAATCCGTTTAACTGCATTCAGATGCTGCACCGTCGGTCTCTCCATGTAACGACTTACCATGCCTACTGCATACGATATATCGGGTCTGGTATGTACTAGATACCTCAGCCCTCCCACTAAACTCTTATACGCTGTTGAATCAACCGCTTTTCCAGTATCATCCTTACTCAGCTGTGCCTTGGGTTCCATTGGATATCGTGTTGGATTACAACCCAACATGCCAGCCTTCTTTAGCAGTCCTTTTGCATATCCCGTCTGTCTCAGTTCTATATTTCCACGCTTCTGATTTACCTCGATACCAAGATAATATGAGAGCTTTCCTAAGTCACTCATATCGAATTCTTTCATCATTTGATCCTTGAACTTCTGTACATTTTCCGCACTCGACCCCGTGATCAAAAGATCATCAACATACACCCCAATTATCAAGAATTCGTGGCCTTCTCGTTTAGTATAGACAGCATGTTCATATGGACACTTTTCGAAGTCCAAACTCTCCAAACATTGCCTCAGTCGCGCATACCAAGCTCGTGGGGCTTGTTTGAGCCCATACAAAGCCTTCAACAAACGATATACTTTATGCTCTTGATTTTTCTTTTCAAATCCCTCAGGTTGCAACACGTACACTTCCTCTTGAATATCCCCATTCAGAAAGGCTGATTTTACATCCATATGATGTACTTCCCACCCATATTTTGCTGATAATGCCAAGATTAAACGCACTGTTTCCATTCTTGTGACGGGAGCAAAGACTTCCTCATAGTCAATCCCCTGCTGCTGAACATACCCCTTGGCCACCAGTCGTGCTTTGTACTTTGTCACATTTCCATTCATATCCTTCTTCACTTTAAAGACCCACTTCAAGCCTATAGCTTTATGTCCTTGTGGTAGATCAGTTAACACCCACGTATTATTTTTCTCAATCGAGCTTAATTCTGTTTCCATGGCACTTCTCCACTCCTTTTCTTTTACAGCTTGAACATAAGATGAAGGTTCCTCAGCTGATAGCATAAGCATCTCCTCATCAATCTCTATCTCTTCTGTTTCATCATAGATATCACTCAACAATCTAAGCTTTCTCGGTTCGCTGCTTACATCTGATGCTATTGAACTCACGCTTTTATCTTCTGTAGTAGAGTTAGCTGATGAGCCAAGCTGACTAGACACAGGCGTATGCACACTACTGGACATAGGCGTGTGCACAGGTGTATGCACCGGTGTGTGCATAGGTGTACCTGCCTCACTCCCATTTTCTGCCTCACTCCCATTTTCTGCCTCACTCCCATTTTCTGGATTTTCATTCTCTAATGAATCTGTACTTATCGTAATGTACGAGTTTGGAAATTTCACCTCCTCATCATTCTTGTATTTCTTCTCCCATGGCCAGACCTCATTTTCTTGATATATCACATCTCTGCTAACGTGTAATCGCCCAGTGATTGGATCATACAAACGACTGGCTTTTGTGCCCGGCTCCTTTCCCAAATATATAACAGCTTTACTCCTATCGTCCAGCTTCTTGACATGGACCTGAGGTATCTTCATATATGCAAGGCACCCAAATAAACGTACATGTTCAAGATTAGGTTTTTTACCTTTCCAGGCTTCATAAGGCGTCATATTTGAAAGAGCTCTCGTAGGCAGTCTGTTGAGAAGATAGATAGATTGACGAACTGCTTCACCCCACATAAAGGCAGGCAATTTTGTTCCTTTCAACAGACTTCTGGTCATTGCTGCAACCGTTCTATTCCGTCGCTCGACCACCCCATTTTGTTGTGGGGTGTATGGAGCAGTGAACTGTCTAGCTATGCCAGCTTTCTCACAATAATTCGTGAATTCACTCGAACAAAACTCTCCTCCTCTATCTGTTCTAAACATCTTTATTTGTTTGTTGATTTCTTTCTCAACTAGACTTCTGAAATTTTTGAACGCATCAAAGGCCTCACTTTTCTCCTTTAGCATGTATACCCACATTTTACGAGTATAGTCATCAACCAATAAGAAAAAATACCTGTTTCCGGCAAGGGTTGGTGGAGATATCGGTCCACATATGTCTCCGTGTATTAATTCCAATGGTTTCTTGGCGTGGTAAGTGGTTTGATTTGGAAATGCCTTTCTCACTTGCTTCGACATAAGACACCCCTCGCATGTCTTCTTTGGTTGCACAAAAACTGGTATACCATACGCCATTCTTTCTTTTGACATTTGAGTTAAGGCCTGAAAATTCACATGCCCGAGTCTTGTATGCCATAACCAAGTGTTCTCTTCAGTCTTTGCTATCATGCACATAGATGTGATTTCTTCCAAACATATTTTATATAACCTGTTGACTGATCTTTTCACACGCATCAGGAGTCTCCCTCTTCCGTCATAGATCCACAAATGTTCCCCATCCAGAACTACCTTGTTGCCATCTTCAGACATCTGTCCTAGACTTATGATGTTGTTTCGCAGCTTTGGTATGAAATACACATCTCGTAGTAGCTTCTCTTCTCCATTCTTACACTTAAATGTAACCGTCCCCTTTCCCTTTATGTCAACAGTAGAGCCATCTCCAAACTTCACCACCCCTGTCATATTTTCATCGAGATCTCTAAATTTTCCTTTTTGCCCGGTCATATGATTACTGGCACCATTGTCGAGGTACCAGACTTGTGACTCTCGCCATTCATCTGTTGCCTTCAGTTCTGGAACCACTTTCTCTTCATTCAGCATAATCATTTCTGATTTACTACTTCCACACTCTACAAGTAAGAGTGCAGGCTCTTCTTCTTCAATTTTAGACAGGTTGCTTTCTCTTTGTACGTCCCTTACATCCCTTCGAGGCTTACGGCATTCATATGCGAAGTGCCCGTAGTTTTGACAATTGAAGCATCTAAGTTTGCTTCTATCTCTGCTTCCCCGATTCCCATCTCGTCCTTTAAAATCAGTGCCACCTCTGGCTCCCTCTCTATTGGTTTTCTTTAACCACTCTTCTCGAGTCATCAGCAATTTTCCATCGTTCCTTTCCCTCTTTATCCAATCCTCTTCTGTCAATAGTAGTTGTCCTGGACTTGTCTCAGATTGTCCGCGAAGCCTTTCTTCATGTGCTTTGAGCGAACCCATGACCTCTTCTATTGACATCTCCTCCAGATTCCCAAACTGCTCAATGGCATATACGATTTGTAAGAACTTGGAGGGAACTGCCCTGAGCATTTTCTTCACCACATACGCTTCTTCCATCTTTTCTCCCAACGCTCTAATGTTAGTCACCAAGTTGTTCAATTTTACATAGAAATCATCCAATTGTTCTGCTTCTTTCATCTGCAAGGATTCGAACTCCCCCTTGAGTGTTTGTGCTCTTGCCCTTTTGACCTTATCTGCTCCCAAACTCACAGTTTTAATGGCATCCCAAGCCTCCTTCGCCGTACCCTTCTCAGCAATTGACATCAGTAGTTCCTCCGATATTCCTTGATAGATGACTGCGAGAGCTCGTTTGTCGACCTTGTCTTCAACATTACTTTTCCCATCTTTAGTCTCCTTAGGTTCTATGGCCTCCCACACACCATGAGCTTGCATAAAAACCCTCATTTTTAACGCCCATGCTGCATAGTTGGTCTTTGTCAACATTGGATAACTAAGTCCAAAAGAACTCTCCTTTTGTTTGGCTGTCGTCTCCATTGTAAAGCAAATTCAGATTCCACCAGGTTCAAGGCTCTGATACCACGTGTAGAATACAGATTTAGCAAATGATAATAACAGTAGTGCAAAGATGTAAAAGCTGTATGCAAGAAACTGTTGCTCGTATTTCTTATTAAACCAAGTCTGAGATACAAATACATATATAGAAAGCAAGTAACCAGAGAATGCTAAAATCTCGCACACTAATTCTACCAGACTCCTATAATCACTCCATTACTTTATTAGTGAATCAACTCTCCTACAATCACTTCACTAACAGAATATCAAATCATTCAGCGAACAACTTCCATATTTCATAGAATATGTTTTAGATTAAAATATATATATCCAACAATTGAAACTAGTAAAGGAGTGTGTCTGTTAACAAAGGCAGAAGAGGAGGCTTGGCTCTGGACTTCAAGGCTTGGGCATGTCAATTTTAAAGTAATGCAACTGATGGCACAAAACAATATGGCATACGATTTCCCTGCAATCTGCCAGCCAAAAGAATTATGCAGTGGATGCCTTTTATCGAAACAGTAGCGTAAGCCTTTCCCTCATTCAAATTTTGTTGCTAAACATGTATTAGAACTGATACATGGTGACCTTTATGGTCCAATTTCACCACCCACCCCTGTTGGTAATAAGTATTTCATGCTTTTAGTTGATGATTTTGGTCGTATGATGTGGGTCTATTTGTTGAAAACTAAGGATGAAGCCCTTGATTGTTTTAAAAGGTTTAAACGTTAAGTCGAGAATGGCAAGAAAACTGTGCAGTTTTTCGGACTGACCGTGGAGGGGAATTTTGCTCTCGAGATTTTGAAAAAATTTGTGTTGACTCAGGCATACTCAGACACTATACAACGCCCTACACACCACAACAAAATGGTGTTGTAAAATGCCGTAATCGTACTGTGGCAGCCATGACACGGAGCTTGTTGAAAGAACGAAGCGTACCAGCCCTATTCTGGGGAGAGGCAGTCACACATGCTGTTTACATTCTTAACAAATTACCCACCCGTGCTCTGTCACATGACTCCTCATGAAGTGGGGTTTGATCAAAAATCGAGTGTTGCTGACTTGAAAGTATTTGGCTTTCTATCATATATACCCTCTGTTTTCACTCGTAAGCTTTATGATAGAAGTCAATTATTGGTGTATTTTGGACGAGCAGCAGGTATAAAGGCTTATCGCCTATACGATCCAACCATAGGTCGTATTCATATCTCCCCAGATGTCGTGTTTGATGAAACAAAAGGTTGGGACTGGACAGAGCAGAGTTCTCCAGTGAAAGAAGTCTCTCCAACCATCACACTTGACATTCCTGAGTTTAATGTTGAATCTGACCCCGAGATGACCAGGGATATGCCAGAAATGCCACTTCCATTCTCAGCTCAGTCACTCCTCAGTCAGTCACTCCTAACCTTGCCTTGAGTTTTACTACCAGTGATTGTGATCACAGCGTTTCAGGCTCCTTACGGACATCTATGACACAACTGATGTGGTTGAGCTCGAAGAAGAGTTACTTTTATCTTGGATCAATGAACCTGTTACATTCGATCAAGCCCTTAAAGATGAGGCCTGGAGAGCAGCTATGGATACCGAGATTGCCACTATCGAAAAGAATCACACTTGGCAACTCATGGACTTACCACATGGTCACAAAGCCATTGACCTTAAGTGGGTTTTCAAGTTGAAACGGGATACATCTGGCGCTGTTATTAAGCATAAATCTCGCCTTGTGGTGAAAGGATACGCTCAACAGCCCGGTATTGACTACACTGAGGTCTTTGTTCCTGTCACTCCCCTCAAAACAGTCCGTCTTATCTTAGCCCTTGCTGCCAAAAAAGAATGGGAGGTTCAACACCTCGATGTTAAATCGGCATTTTTCAATGGAGTACTTGACGAAGAGGTCTACGTCTCTCAACCAAATGGCTATGTCAAACCAGGGCACGAAGCGAAGGTCTACAAACTTTTAAAAGCACTATATGGCTTATGTCAAGTCCCTCGAGTATGGTATTCTCAATTAAATAAATGCTTGCTTCGTCTAGGATTTATCAAATGTCCTTACGAACATGTTGTCTATACTCCTAAGGCTGCAAATGATTTCATAATTGTGGGAGTTTACGTTGATGACCTAATTATTATAGGGACTACTATTTCAGCCATTGTCAAATTCAAAGGGGAGATGAGACATGAATTTGACATGACTGATCTAGGAAAGCTTTCGTACTATCTGGGTTTGGAGGTTGAACAAGCAAGTGGCTGCATTCAGATCAAGCAAACGACATATGCAAAGAAAGTTTTACAAAAAGTTGGCTTAAGTGAATGCAATTCAGTCAAGTATCTTATGGAATTAAAGCTGCAAATCGATGCTGACAAGAATGGAGAAGCTGTAAACTCGACTCAGTACAAAAGTATAGTGGGAGGATTACGTTATTTGGTTTATGCTCGGCCTGATATCGCTTATTCTATGGGTATAGTTAGTCGATATATGTAAAGGCCCACTGCTATGCACTTGAACGCCATCAAACGGATTTGTCGCTACTTGAAGGGTACTTTACACTATGGTTTGGTGTACACAAAAGGTCGTGGCAACTATCTACTATCTGGTTTCTCTGACATTGATCTTGCTGGAAGTGTTGAGGATCGAAAAAATACAGGTGGCGTGGCTTTTTATCTCGACGAAAGCTTGATTACATGGGTCTCGCAGAAGCAACGATGTGTTGCCTTGTCATCATGTGAAGCAGAGTTTATGGCTGCTACCACTGCAGCGTGTCAAGGAATATGGCTTCAGAGAGTGCTAAGTCAGGTCATGGATGTTAAGGCCGGTCCAGTTGTTCTTTATATCGATAATAAATCTGCTATAGACCTTGCCAAAAATCCAGTCTTCCATGGTAGGAGTAAGCACATTGATGTGCGTTATCACTTCATAAGAGATTGTGTTGAGCAGGGTTTGATCTAATCAAGCACCTCAGAACTAGCAAGCAACGAGTAGATATTTTAACCAAGGCCTTGCCCGCAACAAAATTTGAACAGATGAGGAGTTTACTTGGAGTTCAGAATCTGGAACATGTTTAGATTAAGGGGGAGCATGTTGGGTTTAATTCTAAACATGTTTTATTTGTTTGTTTTGTTTAATATTGATTTGAATAAATCAACGTGTACATGTTGAAGTAGTAATAGTCAGTTAGGAGTTCATGTAGATAAATCAGGAGTGTGGCATGGTTTTTAGGTGTCATAGACGTTAGTTGCTTTCTTTATTATCCCTGTAATGCTTTCAGTTTATATCAAGTAATCCCAGTTGCATTTTCAGACGATTATCATTACTCTGATTCATATCGCATCAGTTTGGTTCTAACACATATAGCTATTTCTAAATTACTAGATTTAAAAAAATTAATTTTAATGTTAGAGTAGAACTCAAGTTACTCAATTTCTAGTTACTAAACTTAAACTGCATATTACATAATTTGATGCATTTCTAAATAAATAGCAGCAAATGAGGTGATAAACAACAAAAACACATAATTTGACAAAAGTGACAAAAATAGGAGGAGAAATATAACATTGAAAAAGGAGGTAGCAAACTAAAAATCTCAGTCCCAATATTGGAAAGAAAAGGCCCACAAGGAAGAAGAGATGTTTTGCAACGTCCAGGTGAGAATGCGAAGACACCACTTTTCTCTTGTGAAGACAATGGATTAAGGTTATGAAGGGTGCCCAACCTAAAAAAAATTTGAGCTCTCACCAGCCAATACGTTATTATGCATTTGTAAGAACATGTGTAAAACAAATTTTGTAGAGCTACTATGTCAAAGTCTCATTCTACTATAACCACATTTTCTTATACATCACACATGAGAGATGGATCAACTAAATTATAAATTTTATCATTGGCCCAAGAACTAAATTACTAAATATATTATATATGATACTTGACAAATTATTTATCCCCAACTTTACTCGCAATGTTTATGGACCTAGGATCACAAATGAAATGTGATATATGAGATTTTTTTATGACTTGATAAGGTAATACTAAATTTAGATTTAAATTCGAATACAAACTATCATATCAAATTTGAATACAATTTATGGTTTCAATAACTTCACACCATATTCTGATAAAAAGTTGCATGGGCCTAGTGAGGTCAAATTTTGATTTATTGTAGTATAATTCTGAACCTTTTTTACAAAAATAAAATTTGTAAGAAAAATCAAAGAAGCCAACAAATTTAATAAAACTCTAAACTTAAATTTCAATTTTTGACCTAACAAACAAACGGGGATGTGCCTTTTCAACAGTAAGCCGCTTCTCTTCACTTATCACTCATTTTGTACACTTCTCACACACAAAAAAAACAATATATATATTAGCCTTATCAGTGTAACAACCATCTATCTCTTGATTGTTCTTCCTTCTATTTCATATATTCTTGAGCCAACATTTCTCCATAAGCAAACATTATATCCCTAGCTATAAATTAACAATGTCGTCAACCAACACTAGAGGTTAGTTAAATTATGAATTTAAGCACGCCAGGGCAAGCATACACACCTATACACTTTAGATTTGTGTGATATACCAACATATTATTTTATTGGACATTCGATAAAAAAACATATGTAAACTCATTATTTTTTGACATTTAGTTCACTGATTTTGGTGACTGGGTGACTGCAGTGGGAAATGATGATGCTGATGTGGCTTCTTCTCAGAAGAGAAGAAAGAATACTCACCAAGTTAAGAGCAGCAGCAAAAGACTAGCCCTCGAACTCTTTCCTACTCATAATGAATTAGGTAATCTTTCCCAATCCCCTGCACTTAATCATGATTCAAATCATGGTCACAATAGGATTTATTCTCCTTGTAATATTCACTTATTCACAAGTTTGCTAAACAGTGGTCATAACCAAACAGATGTTCAATTAGTTCCGGTGAAAACATAAGAAGATCCTTTTGATAGATTATTCAAGTCTCAGGTGTGTTTATGCGTAATTTCAGTTTTTGTAATTTCCATATTTATTTTCATTTAATTTTTTTTTTTTATAAAAAGCTTTGTATTTTTTCTTCGTACTTTTTAAATCACATCTATTATAACAAATCTTGTAAAAGTAAAAGTTATTTTTATACTTGTGCATGCAGTATGAAGAAATGAGAGAATCTTGCAAGCACTACTTGAATAACAAGTACAATGATTTAATGAGACAAGTAGATGAGCAAGTCTCGATGATATGTATGGAGAAAGATGTGAAAATGGCTCGTATGAAGAGTAAAATATCTTTTCTTCAACCAATGTTGGCTTCTAAGAATGAGTTGATAAACAACCAAAATACACAGTTAGACAACAGCAGAAGGAGAAACATAGAGCTGGAAGGGCAGGTAGTGCAGTCCAAATCTGAGGCAAAAGTTTGGAAAGAAAAGGCCAGAAGTGCAGAAGAAGTGTTGTGGAATATGAGTCCGGTAGGCCAGACCCCTTGCTTTGAAGAGGATGATGATATGGACGATGAGGCTATGTCTCTGTCTTCTCTTGGTGGGCTATGAGAGGAGGTTAAAGTGTGTGGGCTAGTTATGATTAGGTGTGCTATTTGCAACTCTTTTGAGCCCAAGTAGGTTTTAATAAATAACTAGTAGGAATATCTATGTCTAATTCCAGTCCAATTATAATAGACATTAATTAAATTTTTGTTAAATAAAAATGTAACTAGGTTTATTGGAACTTTTATAACTATGTATATGCTAAAAAATTTGGTGCTCCCATTAACTCAACTACAATGATTGACCAAAACACACAGTTGGATAACAACAAGAGGAGAAACGTCGAGCTTGAAAATCTGATTGTGCATTCCAAATATGAGGCCGAACTTTGGAAAGAAAAGTCCACGAGTGCAGAAGAGATGTTATGGTATATGAGTCGGGAGGCCAGTCCCCTTGCCATGAGAGGAGGAGGCTATGTGTCTTTCTGTTGGTGGGCCATGAGAGGAGGTTAAAATTGTGTGGGATGGTTATGGTTAAGTGTGCTATTTGCAACTCTTTTAAAACCACATAAGGTTTAATTAATAACGGAGATCAAAATAAATATCTATACCTTATTTGTGTCCAACTACAAGAGAAATTAACTAGATTTTGTTTACTTAAAATGTACCTAGGTTTATTAAAACTTTTATGGCTATGTATGTGCTAAAAAAATTAAAAAAATTCCACTTACTCAGGTCAGGGTTAGTTGGAACCAACCACAATGTTGGTGTGTAAATGTATTTAACTAGCAATTAAAAAAAAGGAATTGTAACCATTTCCATATTATAGAAAGAAAAATGGAAAAAAAAATTATAACTATTTCAATATTATCACTTAGAGCATGTACATATTGTTGGGTTTAATTCTAAACATATTTTATTTGTTTGTTTTGTTAAACATTGATTTGAATAAATCAATGTGTACACGTTGAAGTAATAATAGTCAGTTACGAGTTCTTGTAGTAATAGTCAGTTTGGAGTGTTTAATTTGGTAAGAAGTTATCGGAATGGCGGGCTGATGTTTTGAAACTCACCGGAATTTGATAATTTTTCGGCAAGTTTTTTTTAAAAAAAACTGGTTCTCATTAATACGACCGCATTCGGTCGAATTTAGAACAATATTTTTAACCATATACGGTTGAAATATATACTATGTGGACATTTCAAATTTTTCCAAAAATTCAATTTTTTGGGAGAGATTTTCAAATTTTAGGTGAAAAACAAATTTGACCGTTTTCGGTCGAGTTTAGCCGCTCGTATACTAAATATAGCCGATTTACTTAATATGACTCAAGCGAATACGACATGTTCAAGAACTATTGGACTAAAATTAAAATAAATATTAATGCATATTCATATTCCTACACAAATGCATATCATTAATTTTACTCATGTTGCGTAATTTATTTAAATTTGAAAGTTAAGCTAAATTTCTGTAAATAAATATGATAAATTTTTATAACTTGATCTTTTGTACATGTGCAATGACCAAGATAATAAAATACTAAGCACCTACATAAAAATAAAAGTTTCTTTGTATACAAACACTTATAAATGTCACAATAAAAATCACTTTTTAGTATTACAACATATTTTTTTAGCATTAATATTGCACATGCATCATATAGAAAAGTGCAATGTCGCCCTCCCAACAATATTTCAGGGTACAATTGTACCCTTCACCTCCTTCATTCCTTTGTCTCCCCCACAGAGGAAGATGCCGTTTCCTCCTCTTCGCAGCAAGGGGCCTGGCTTTGCCTACACACCGTGGCATTCGCCAACATCTCTTCTACCCGCTGGACCTTTTCTTTCCAAAACTCGGCCTGAGATTTGTTGTTTGCTACCTGCTTTTCTAACTCTATACTTCTCCTCCTGCTGTTGTCCAACTCTATGTTTCTGTTGTTTAGAACCTCATTCTGAGATGCCAACTGTTCTTGGATAGAAGAGATAGTACTCTTCATATGAGCGATTTTCATGTCTTTCTCCCTACATATCCGGGATGCTTGTTCTTCTGCTTGCTTCAGTAAGTCATTGCATTTGTTATTCAAGTACTGCTTGCAAGTTTCTCTCATTTTCTCATACTGCATATGCATTATGTAAAAAATAACTATGAGTTACAACATTATTGTAATATCTAACCTAGCTATACATTGTAAACCCACCTCAGATTTGAATAATATGTCAAAGGGATCTTCTTGTGTTTCCTGTGGTACTGATTGCACGTTGGTATCGTCATCAAGACCTCTGTTTACCAAACTTGCAAAGGACTGAATATTAAGCTCATTTTGTTTCGGATGAGTAGGAAAGAGTTCAAGCGCTACTCTTTTGGTGCTACTTCCAACTTCATCCGCAGTGCTTTTTCTCTTGCCAGAAGTCACGGGAGCAGCCCTGCCGGCTGCAATCACAAAAATAGATGAAAAAATGGCAAATAACAGATTATATCTATACATTTATTTTTTATCAATTGTCAAACAAGTTAAAATCTTAATATGTCACACAAATCTAAAGTGTATATATATCTTTATGTGTACTGGGGTGTTTAGATTCATGATGTTACCAGATACCTCCAGTATTGGCGGACGACATTGTTTATAGGAATGTAATGTTTGGTTACAGGGAAATGTTTGCGGGAGGAATTGGAAGAGATGGAATGAAAAAATAGATGGATGCTAAGCCCATGCCGCTTCAAAGATATATACATACTGATACTGTGTGTTTTCTGTGTGAGAAGTGTATAAAAGGAAATGTGAGAAAAGACGTGTATTTTGTTGGAATCGTCTACAAGCTTAACACCAACTGGATGTATAATAAAAACACACACAACTTTTTTTTTTTTGATATAAATAAAGTACAACTTCCTATATTTCTATTACAACACAAAGTTACGACCTTTCTTTTCAAACTGAGAGCTTCAGCTCTTTTCTTTTTTTATTCTCTGTTTTCTAACTCACTCCAGTACATCATATATGCTTCCTGGTATATCTATTTATAATGCATGAATTGCTTACATCACCACTTACGTTTTTAACCAGCTATTTCCTCTAAAAATATGCAGCCTACCTTATTTCTAGGAAGACTTGTGTAGCTGCACTTTGATTTCCTTCGGCCCACCTTATATTTAGGAGCTGTCTGTCTATTTCTTTCTTTCACATTTGCCAGCCACCTTTTCTTTAGCTTGCTCTAATGCACTTAATTCCAGGACTTTAGCTTTGTTACCTGAACTGTACGCTGACTCTTCCATTTATACATGAAGCCACCTTTTATTATGTATTTAAAAGTTGCCATTTTTGAATATTACATATGAAGGGTTTGAATTCTAACACTCCCCCTCAAACCCGACTTTACATTCCGAGTTTCTTTTTCATTTTGTGAAACACCTCCGGCTTTAATGGCTTCGTGAAAATATCCGCTAAATTTTCTTCGGTCCTGCAGTGTACCAACTCCACAATTTTCGCGTTCACATGTTCCCGAATAAAATGATATTTTATGTTGATGTGCTTGCTTCGACTGTGGGACACCGGATTTTTCGCTAGAGAAATAGCAGATTTATTATCCACATAAATAGTAATTGGATCTTCTTTGGCAAGATTTAATTCGTCCAATATATAGCCTAGCCACATAGCTTGACATGCGCATGCTGCTGCTGCGATGTACTCTGCCTCACATGTTGAGAGGGCAACTGTCTGTTGTTTCTTTGATGACCAAGAAAATATTGCTGAACCGATATGAAAAACATATCCTGATGTGCTTTTCCCGTCATCCAAATCTCCACCATAATCACTATCTGAGTAGCCAACTAATTTTGAATTTTGAGAATGCGTGTAAAACAGTCCATGATCAAGTGTACCTTTTATATACCGCAAAATTCTTTTAGCTGCCATGAAGTGATCTTGCTTCGGCTTCTCCATGTACCTACTAACCAATCCAACTGCATACATAATATCTGGACGAGTGAAAGTTAGGTACCTCAAACTTCCAACCAAACTTTTGAATAATGTCGGATTTACCGACTCCCTTGTTGAGTCAATTCTGAGCTTTATGCTTGACTCTGCTGGCGTACTCACTGGCTTGCATTTCTCCATTCTGAATTTCTTTAAAATCTCCTCGGCATATTTTTTCTGCGACATAAAAATTCCATCTTTGCTTTGCTTCTCCTCGACTCCAAGAAAGTAAGACATTTGACCAATATCTGTCATCTCAAATTCGTTAGTCATAACTTTCTTAAAATCATCGAACATACCAGGGTTGTTTCCAGTGAAGATCATGTCATCTACGTATAAGCAAACGATCATAATATCTCCCCCTGAATTTGTTTTTGTGTAGAGAGCATGCTCGTATGGACTCTTCACAAAACCATTTTTCTGAAAGTATTCATCAACCCTTGTGTTCCATGCTCGTGGGGCTTGTTTCAATCCGTACAATGCTTTCTTCAGTCTGTAGACTTTATTTTCTTGGCTTTTTCGAACATATCCTGGAGGCTGCTCAATATAGACTTCTTCTTCGAGGTAACCATTCAAGAATGCTGACTTGACATCCATCTGAAAAATCTTCCACTGATTCTGAGCTGCAATTGCTGTAAGAAGTCTTATAGTATCAACTCTTGCAACTAGAGCGAACACCTCATCATAGTCAATGCCATATCTCTGTTTGTAGCCTTTAGCCACCAACCTTGCCTTGTACTTTTCAACTTCACCATCTTGATTGGTCTTTGTCTTGTAGACCCATTTGACACCAATGGCTTTGTGTCCTTCTGGAAGATCTGTGAGCTCCCAGGTATCATTCTTCTTGATTGCACCAATTTCGTCATCCATGGCTTTGTTCCATTTGCTTTCTTCAGAAGCTTCCTCAAATGTAACTGGATCACATTCAGCCATTAAACAAAATAAAGAATAATCAAATGTTGTTTGTACCGGACTTGTTGCTTCATAGATATTATCCAGACTCCGCATCTTCCTTGGTGCTCCCCCTGAACTGTTGCTTCCTCCTGTTGATGGTGTTGATGCGGGAGTTTGTTGATTTGGACTTTGTGGAGGTGTTGGATCATTATCTCCGTCATCTTCAATATTGGGGTCATCATCGTCATCATCATCATCATTAAAGAACAAACCTCTAACTTTTCTTTCTTCATCACTCCATCTCCAGTAATCTGATTCATCAAATTCAACATCTCGAGAAATGATTAAATTCTTCGTTAGTGGATTATACAGTCTGTATGCCTTGCTTCTTTTGTCATATCCGGTAAAGATGCATTTCTCGCCTTTATCATCCAGTTTCTTCCTTTTCTGATCTGGAACATGTGCATATGCAATGCACCCAAAGATTTTTAGATGTCCAACTGATGGTTTGCTACCACTCCATGCTTCATTTGGAGTTTTGTTTCTAACACTTTTTGTTGGACAACGATTCAACAGATAAACAGCACATAACACGGCTTCAGCCCAAAAAATTCTTGGCATATGCTTTGCTTTCACCATGCTCCTTGCCATGTCAAGAATAGTGCGATTTTTTCTTTCTGCAACGCCATTTTGTTGAGGAGTATACGCCGTTGTCAACTGATGATTGATGCCATGTGCTCTACAGAAACTTCTGAATAAGTTTGAAGTATACTCGCCTCCTCTGTCTGATCTGAGTGTCTTCAAATAATGTCCACTTTGTTTTTCAGCCAGTGCTTTGAACTCCTTGAATTTATCAAGAGCCTCTGCTTTTTCTTTAATGATATATACCCAACTTTTCCTGCTAAAATCATCAATAAATGTTAGGTAATATCTGTTACCTCCGAGTGATGGGATATCAAACGGACCAGCAATATCAGTGTGGACAATCTCCAATGGCCTTCTGGCTCTCCATGATTTTCCAATAGGAAAACTTTGTCTGTGTTGCTTTCCTTTGACACATGCTTCACACAAATTTTCTGGTTCATTAATTTCTGGCAAGCCATCCACCATCTTTGTCTTTGACAATAATTTTAAGCCAGAAAATCCAAGATGACCATATCTTAAATGCCATAACCATGAGTCATTTTTAATGACCGACTTCAAGCACTTCTGCATTTTCGTCTGCATATCAAGTGTGAACAGACGATTCTTTGACATCTCCACATCAGCAATTAATTCTCGAACATGATTTCTGATGATGAGAGAATTATCCTGCATCTGAATATTATATCCTTTCTCCACAAGTTGGCCAAGACTGATGATATTACTTTTTAAAGCAGGTATATAATAAACATCATTTATATACCTTTTCTCACCATTCTTTGATACAATCGTAATTGTACCTTTCCCTTTAACAGGAATTTTTGAAGAATCGCCAAATGTAACTTCCCCGCTGACGGTTTCATCTATCTCCATAAATAAATCTTTGTGGCCAGTCATGTGATTGCTGGCCCCTGAGTCAAGATACCAAACATTCTTCTTGCTTTCCTCGTCTCCTTTATAAGTGAGGAACATAGCAGTACCAACATCTTTATCTTCTTTTGCTGCTGCAAAATGACTAGTTTCTTCCACCTTCGGGGATCTACACTCATAACTGAAATGGCCAAATTTATTACAGTTATAACACTGAAATTGAGATTTATCACCTCGTTGTTGAAATCCACCTCTTCCTCGGCCTCTAAAATTTTGAACACGACCAGATGATTGATAACTTCCCGAATTCTGGCCTCTATTGAAGGACTGCCTTCCTTGTCCTCGTCCACCTCGGTAGCCACCTCTAAAACCACCTCTGCCACGTGCAGAACTGCTACTGCCAGAACTGTCACTGATGGACACCTTACTTTGCAACGCCTTCTCCAAATGGCTTGCACCATCATACTGGTTCATTCGTTGCTCGTGGGCTTGAAGAGAACCTACGAGCTCATCAATGGAAATTGTGGATAGATCTTTTGACTCCTCAATTGATGTAACAACGTAATCAAATTTTCTTGTCAATGAACGGAGCAACTTTTCCATGACCCGGATATCATTAAGACTTTCACCGTTTCTTTTCATCTCGTTTGTCACCGTTTTCAAACGCGTAACAAATTCACCAATATTTTCGGAGCTTTTCATTTTTAAATTTTCGAACTCGCCACGTAGAACTTGGAGCCGCACCTTTTTAACTTTTTCGACACCCTCGAATGATTTCTGCAGAATCTCCCACGCATCTTTTGCTGTTTTTGCTTCAGAAATTTTTTCAAAGGTAGATTCATCAACACCTTGAAAAATTGTGAATAACGCCTTTTTATCTTTTTTACGGGACTCCTTTAACGTCATCTTCTCGGCATTTGGAAGAGCTGCTTCAGCGGCTGCATCCACGGGCTCGCTATACCCATTTTCCACAGTATCCCAGTTATCGTAAGAACCGAGTAACACCTTCATTTGTATACTCCAGTTCCCATAATTTGTTGCCGTCAATTTTGGAATTTGCGGTTGCATCATATTCGCCATTTTTCCTGAACAGAACCTTGGCTCGGATACCACTTGTTGGAATCGTCTACAAGCTTAACACCAACTGGATGTATAATAAAAACACACACAACTTTTTTTTTTTGATATAAATAAAGTACAACTTCCTATATTTCTATTACAACACAAAGTTACGACCTTTCTTTTCAAACTGAGAGCTTCAGCTCTTTTCTTTTTTTATTCTCTGTTTTCTAACTCACTCCAGTACATCATATATGCTTCCTGGTATATCTATTTATAATGCATGAATTGCTTACATCACCACTTACGTTTTTAACCAGCTATTTCCTCTAAAAATATGCAGCCTACCTTATTTCTAGGAAGACTTGTGTAGCTGCACTTTGATTTCCTTCGGCCCACCTTATATTTAGGAGCTGTCTGTCTATTTCTTTCTTTCACATTTGCCAGCCACCTTTTCTTTAGCTTGCTCTAATGCACTTAATTCCAGGACTTTAACTTTGTTACCTGAACTGTACGCTGACTCTTCCATTTATACATGAAGCCACCTTTTATTATGTATTTAAAAGTTGCCATTTTTGAATATTACATGTGAAGGGTTTGAATTCTAACATATTTTCTGTGTGAGAAGTGTATAAAATGAAATGTGAGAAGAGACGCATCCTAAGCTTGAAAAGACGCATCTTCACTTTAGTGTTTAAAAAAAGCTCTTTAGTTTAAACTTTCCTAAGTGTCAAACTTTCCTAAGTTGGCTTTTTAAATTTTTTTGTCAAACATTTTATTTTCTTGCAAAATAATTCATGATAGAAATAAATTAAAATTTGGCATAAGCCTAAATCCATGGAACTTTTTACCAAAATTTGGTGTGAAAATGAATAAAACTTGAAATTGTGTTTGAATTTGACATCATTTTTTAATTATTCCAATTTAAATTTAAATTCACTAGCATCTTATTATTAAGATTTAAATTTATCTCATGTATCAAATTTAGTTGGTTATTCAACCTAAGTCTCTACCTTTGAATTTAATTTATTTGAAAAATTATCAAAAATACTTTTTTTTAAAGTTTTTTTGCGATTTTACTCTCTTCTGAAAATATTTGCAAAAATACGGTGCAAACAAAATTAACCATATATGCAACTATTTGAATAAAGTTTTTTGGTTGCATTTGAGTTTGCATTAGTTGCAGAAATTCAACGAATGTTGCATTTAGTTGAATCGAAAAAATATTTTTGTAATTTTGTTAAAAAATGACAGTATTTTTTCAAAAATATTTTTGACATTAGGTATTTTTTTTTAAAAGCCCTTTATTTATTTGGACTGCTGGACAGTAATTTTACTTATATTAAATTGAAAATTTCAAAACAAAACTCTAAATATATTATATATGATACTTGACAAATTATTTGTCCCCAACTTTACTCCCAATGCTTATGGACCTAGGATCACAAATGAAATGTGATATATGAGATTTTTTTATGACTTGATAAGGTAATACTAAATTTAGATTTAAATTCGAATACAAACTATCATATCAAATTTGAATACAATTTATGGTTTCAATAACTTCACACCATATTCTGATAAAAAGTTGTGTGGGCCTACTGAGGTCAAATTTTGATTTATTGTAGTATAATTCTGAACCTTTTTTACAAAAATAAAATTTGAAAGAAAAATCAAAGAAGCCAACAAATTTAATAAAACTCTAAACTTAAATTTTAATTTTTGACCTAACAAACAAAGGGGGATGTGCCTTTTCAACAGTCAGCGGGCGTCTCTTCACTTATCACTCCTTTTGTACACTTCTCACACACAAACAAACAATATATATATTAGCCTTATCAGTGTAACAACCATCTATCTCTTGATTGTTATTCCTTCTATTTCATATATTCTTGAGCCAACATTTCTCCATAAGCAAACATTATATCCCTACCTATAAATTAACAATGTCTTTAACCAACACTAGAGGTTATTTAAATTATTAATTTAAGCACGCCAGGGCAAGCATACACACCTATACACTTTAGATTTGTGTGATATACAAACATTTTATTTTATTTGACATTCGATAAAAAAACATATGTAAACTCAGTATTTTTTGACATTTAGTTCACTGATTTTGGAGACTGGGTGACTGCAGTGGGAAATGATGATGCTGATGAGGCTTCTTCTCAGAAGAGAAGAAAGAATACTCACCAAGTTAAGAGCAGCAGCAAAAGAGTAGCAATACTTTTCCACTCATAATGAATTAGGTAATCTTTTCCAATCCCCTGCACTTACTCATGATTCAAATCATGGTCACAATAGGATTTATTCTCCTTGTAATATTCACTTATTCACAAGTTTGCTAAACAGTGGTCATAACCAAACAGATGTTCAATCAGTTCCGGTGAAAACACAAGAAGATCCTTTTGATATATTATTCAAGTCTCAGGTGTGTTTATGGGTAATTTCAGTTTTTGTAATTTCCATATTTATTTTCATTTAATTTGTTTTTTTTATAAAAAGGTTTGTATTTTTTCTTCGTACTTTTGAAATCACATCTATTATACCAAATCTTGTAAAAGTAAAAGTTATTTTTATACTTGTGCATGCAGTATGAAGAAATGAGAAAATCTTGCAAGCACTACTTGAATAACAAGTACAATGATTTAATGAGACAAGCAGATGAGCGAGTCTCGATGATATGTATGGAGAAAGATGTGAAAATGGCTCGTATGAAGAGTAAAATATCTTTTCTTCAACCAATGTTGGCTTCTAAGAATGAGTTGATAAACAACCAAAACACACAGTTGGACAACAGCAGAAGGTGAAACATAGATCTGGAAGAGCAGGTAGTGCAGTCCAAATCTCAGGCAAAAGTTTGGAAAGAAAAGGCGAGGAGTGCAGAAGAAGTGTTGTGGAATATGAGTCCGGTAGGCCAGGCCCCTTGCTTTGAAGAGGATGATGATATGGACGATGAGGCTATTTCTCTGTCTTCTGTTGGTGGGCCATGAGAGGAGGTTAAAGTGTGTGGGCTAGTTATGATTAGGTGTGCTATTTGCAACTCTTTTGACCCCAAGTAGGTTTTAATAAATAACTAGTAGGAATATCTATGTCTAATTCCAGTCCAATTATAATAGACATCAATTAGATTTTTGTTAAATAAAAATGTAACTAGGTTTATTGGAACTTTTATAACTATATATATGCTAAAAAATTTGGTGCTCCCATTAACTCAACTACAATGATTGACCAAAACACACAGTTAGATAACAAGAGGAGAAATATAGAGCTTGAAAATCCGATTGTGCATTCCAAATCTGAGACTGAACTTTGGAAAGAAAAGGCCACTAGTGCAGAAGAGATGTTGTGGTATATGAGTCAGGAGGCCAGGCCCCTTGCCATGAGAGGAGGAGGCTATTTGTCTTTCTGTTGGTGGGCCATGAGAGGAGGTTAAAATTGCGTGGGATGGTTATGGTTAAGTGTGTTATTTGCAACTCTTTTAAGCCCACTTAAGGTTTAATTAATTACGGGGATCAAAATAAATATCTATATCTTATTTGTATCCAACTACAAGAGAAATTAACTAGATTTTGTTTACTTAAAATGTACCTAGGTTTATTAAAACTTTTATGCCTATGTATTTGCTAAAAAAATTCCACTTAGTCAGGTCAGGGTTGGTTGGAACCAACCACAATATTGGTGTGTAAATGTGTTTAACTAGCAAGAAGAAATTAAAAAAAAAATAACTGTAACTAATTCCATATTATAGAAAGAAAAATGGAAAAAAAATTATAACTATTTCCATATTATCACTTAGAGCATGTACATATTGTTGGGTTTAATTCTAAACATATTTTATTTGTTTGTTTTGTTTAATATTGATTTGAATAAATCAATGTGTACACGTTGAAGTAGTAATAGTCTGTTAGGAGTTCATGTAGTAATAGTCAGTTAGGAGTGTTGAATTTGGCGAGGAGTTATCGGAATGGCTGGCTGATGTTTTGAAGCTTACCGGAATCTGATAATTTTTCGGCAAGTTTTTTTTTAAAAAAACTGGTTCTCATTAATACGACCGCATTCGGTCGAATTTAGAACAATATTTTTAACCATATAAGGTTAAAATATATACTAGGTGGACATTTCAAATTTTTCCAAAAATTCAATTTTTTGGGCGAGATTTTCAAATTTTAGGTGAAAAAGAAATTTGACCGTTTTCGGTCGAGTTTAGCCGCTCGTATACTAAATACAGCCGATTTACTTAATATGACTCGAGCGAATATGACATGTCCAAGAACTATTGGACTAAAATTAAAATAAATATTAATGCATATTCATATTCCTACACAAATCCATATCATTAATTTTACTCCGGTTGCGTAATTTATTTAAATTTGAAAGTTAAGCTAAATTTCTGTAAATAAATATGATACATGTTTATAACTGTTAGAAAATTAGGATTTTAGAGCTTAATTTAATTATGTTCTTGATGTTAATCCTAAAATCTAATGATTGGAAATTGTTCAATGATATTTGAACTTAAATTTTCATGTATGGTTTTAAGAATTTTCTTAATGAAATCCATATGAAATGAGAGTTAAAAGTAGCTTGGAAAAGCTTGGAAAAATTTAAGAATGTTTGTCCCACATTGAAATAAATAAAGGAGGGTGTGTGCTTTATATGGTATTACCCACATGAGTAGTATACAACTACTAAGGTGTGTGATGGTCCATTGCATGCGCGCGCGCCCCGCCCCGCCACGCACCGCACCGGGTCGGGTCGAAGGGCGAATGTCTCGGCGTCTCGCGTGGCGACCTGGGCGAGGATTTTATTTATTTGAGAATTATTTTAATTCGAATTTATTTATCGGTGACTGGATTATAGGGCTGGGTACTCTGAAATAGGCTAAGTCACTTTGTTAGTGGACTTAGTCTAAATATATTGAACCTGCAAATAATCTGATCTGTAACAAGTTCTGATATCAGAATCAGAACTTAAGAACTGATGAATAAAATCAGAACTTAACAAGTTCTGATATCAGAATCAGAACTTAAGTACTGATGGATCAAATCAGAACTTAACTTAAGTTCTGATAATAATGTGGGTGTTAATGTGAAAAGCTGTTATAAATAATTTAAATTCAAAAGCTGTTCAGTTTTGATTTTTTCATTAATGAATTCAAAATCTGATCAGTTTTGATTTTTTCATTAATGAAGCAGTTTAATTCAGACATTAAGTGTGTGGACAGTTTCATTTTTCCTCTCCTATAAATAGAGGCTAAACTGAATGAATAAAAAAATAGAACACACTACATTCTCTTCTCTTCTCTTCAACCTCTCTGCATTTCTCTCCCAAAAGTCCTGAAGTGCTGATATTTTCCGGCGACTGAGGTGCTGGTCGAAGTGGAGCTTTTGTTGCTGCTGTTAACATAAACTCCGAGTTGTTTTATCCTGGTGGAGATATTGTGCGCATCCCAAACGCAGCAGGTAGGGGCAATATTCTCTTCAAGAGCAGCCAGGACTTCGAGCAAGGCCTGGTGACTCAGCTGTGATCATTTTTCTTGCCATTTTGTATCTATGAACCTTTATTTCAGTCACTGTTAAAAGCTATGGTTTCGGGTACATCTTTCTTTCTCTCTTCGTTATTTCAGTTACTGATTTTGTTTACCTGCATGTTTTGTTTTGTTAACTGTGGTCTTGGCCTAAACTTGTTAAGTTCTTTATACACTTGCTTCTATGTTGTTATATTTGTTAGTGAGTTATACAACATTCTTGAAGAGAATAATAGTTATATAGAATTTAGCATAATGGTTAACGAAAGTGAGGATCGTTGGTGGTGGTAGCAGTTCGGGTGCAACTGCTGGGGCCATTGATTGGACCACCTATAGTTTCCCACAAGCTGTTGAACTAACCAGTTTACCGGAGAAATTCAACGGTGGCATTGGCTTTTCTCGCTGGCAGAAAAGGATGAAGTTGTGGTTGACTATAAAGGGTCTGTGGCCGGTTGTGGAATATGAGAAACCAGTAGTGGATCAAGAGAAGGCTGACACAGTTAAGGCTTTTGCGAAGTGGGCTGAGAAGGATGGAGTGGCTAGAGCGGCCATTCTGGCGGCACTAACAAACACTTTGTTTGATGTCTATTCTTCTGATGTCTACTCTGCAAAACTCTTATGGGAGAAGCTGGACCAGACACATAATACTGACTCACAAGGTCTAGAAAAGTATTATGTGGCAAGGTTCCTCGAGTTCAAGCTGGTGGACAATAAGTCCATGACTGAGCAGGTGCATGAGTTCGAGATGATAGTGCATGCTTTGAAGGAGTCTGGAATGAATCTCCCGGAGAAGTTCAAGGTGATGAGTGTGATTGAAAAACTCCCGAAGTCTTGGGAAGAGTTCTCTCTCTCCCTGAAAAGACAGAAAGGAGAGATCACCTGGACCAACCTTATGCTGGACATCTCGGTAAAAGAACAACACAAGTCCAAACAGGGACATGTGATGCCAACTGAACACGGTACCTCGAAGGTAAACATAGCAACTGTAGGACAAAAGAGGAAGGCTTTTGCTAAGAAAGCTAATAGTAATAAACCTAAGAGTGACAAGGATAAGGCCAAGAAACCCAAGGCAAACAAACCATGCTGGTCTTGTGGGCAGGTTGGGCACTGGAGTAAGGACTGCCCTACGAAGAAAGCGAAGAAAACCGAGGTAGCGCAAGCAAATGTTGTGCTTGGAACCGCAAGTGGGCCTGTAGTGAACATGGTCGTTGGTGAGGCTACGGCTTCTGAAACCGACGTTGACCAGTATGTATCCTACAACCCTGTGATATTTTCTACCTATCTGTCAAATGAATGGTTGATAGATACTGGAGCTAATGTACATATTTGTGCTGATATTAGTTTATTTGTATCTTATCAACAGAGTCATAGCCTGACTATGAAGATGGGGAATGCTAGTGTTGCTCAAGTACATGGAGTTGGAAACGTGGATCTGAAGTTCCCTTCAGGACGTATTCTATCTCTGACGAGAGTGCATCATGTTCCCAACATGCGTAGAAATATAATAAGTGGAAGCTGTTTAGTTTCTAGTGGTTTTGAAATTTCGTTCAAGTGTAATAAAGTAGTTCTTATTCACACTGGTACATTCTTTGGCAAGGGTTACTTGTCAAATGGTTTATTTGTTATTAATGCGGATCCCGTTTTGGGAAATTTGAATAATAATGTTATTCCTACTGTTAACTGTATTGAGTCCTCAAATATATGGCATGCTAGACTAGGTCATTTAAACTTTGGTGCTCTTAAGAACATGATGAACTTAGAGTTGATTCCAAAATATACCATAGAAAAGAATTCTAAATGTCAAGTATGTGTGTCTGCTAAACAGATAAGGAAACCTTTTCATAACATTGTTAGGGATTCAGACTTGTTAGATTTAGTACACACTGATATTTGTGAATTTGGTGGTGTGTTGACCAAGGACCAGTTTAGATACTTCATTACTTTTATAGATGATAGTAGTAGATACTTTTATGTTTATTTACTTAGACATAAGGATGAAGCACTTAGTAAATTCATTATATATAAAACTGAAGTAGAAAAACAAACTAGTAAGTTACTTAAAAGATTGAGATCTGATAGAGGTGGTGAGTATACGAGTAATGCTTTTAATGAATTTTGTGCAAACAATGGTATAGTTCATGAAGTTACTCCACCATACACACCTGAGTCTAATGGGGTTGCTGAGCGAAAGAACAGAACATTTAAAGATATGATTAATAGTATGCTTATTAACTCTGGGTTGCCTAAATACATGTGGGGGGAGGCTCTAAATACGGCTTGCCATATTTTGAATAGAGTCCCTCTGAAACACATGGATAAAACACCCTTGGAGTTATGGAAAGGCAGGATGACTAGTCTTAAGTATCTTCGTGTGTGGGGGTGCCTTGCTAAGGTACTTGTTCCTGAACACAAGAGAAAGAAACTAGGTCCAAAGACTGTTGACTGTATCTTTCTGGGCTATCTTGAAACCACTACAGCTATGAGATTTTTAGTGTTAAAATCTGACATAGATGGTATAGTGGCAAACACGATAGTTGAATTTCGAGATGCGACATTCTTTGAGGATGTCTACCCTATGAAGACTGGAATACCTGAAACGACTTCTGAGGAAGATCCTACTCATACATCAAGTTCTATTCCTGATCATGTGGAAAAGATGACAAATGTGGGGGCGGAACCTAGTAGTAGCTCTATTCCTAAGGAACTAGAGGAACCAAGGAGAAGTAAGCGTGCAAAGGTAGTCAAGGATTTTGGAGGTGATTTCATCACTTACAATATCGAGGACGAACCTTTAACTTTTCGGCAAGCTATGGATTCTTCTGAGTCAAGGCTCTGGAAGGGCGCTGTCAAGAGTGAAATTGACTCTATTGTTTCTAATGGAACATGGGAGTTGGTTGATCTCCCTCCTGGGTGTTCTACTATTGGGTGCAAATGGGTCTTTAAAAGGAAGTTGAACCCTGACGGCTCAATAGATAAGTACAAAGCTAGACTGGTAGCTAAGGGTTTTAAGCAAAAGGAAGGAATTGATTATTTTGATACATACTCTCCGGTTGCAAGAATGGTAACAATCCGAATGCTTATAGCATTGGCTTCAGTCCATGGTCTTATCATCCATCAGATGGATGTAAAGACGGCTTTTCTTCATGGTGAACTTGAAGAAGAGATTTATATGGATCATCCTGATGGATTTGTTGCATCAGGCAATGAAAGGAAAGTATGTAAGTTGATCAAGTCCATCTATGGCTTGAAACAAGCTCCCAGAGATTGGCATAAAAAGTTTGATGAAACCATATTGCCTTTCAGTTATAAGATTAATGAAAGTGATAAGTGTGTCTACACTAAAGTTAAAGGTAATGAGTGTGTTATTTTGTGCCTATATGTGGATGACATTTTATTGTTTGGAACTAATATTGAGATTATTAACGAGACTAAAGAATTCTTGAAAAGACATTTTGAAATGAAGGATATGGGTGAGGCAAGTGTGATTCTTGGAATCAAACTGGTTCAGTCCACTGAAGGAATAACCCTGACTCAATCTCATTATATAGAGAAATCTATACTTGAGAAATATGGTTATTCACAGTGTAGAATCGCTAGTACACCTTATGATTCGAAAGTTGTCCTTGTCAAGAATACTTCAGGAGTGCCTGTGTCTCAGTTAAGGTATTCTCAGATTATTGGGAGCTTGCAGTATCTTGCTAACTGTACTAGACCAGATATTTCATATTCTGTGTCTAAATTGGCTAGATATACAAGCTGTCCAGACAGAACTCATTGGGATGCTCTTGATAGAGTACTTAGATATCTAAAAGGCACAATGTACCTTAGTTTACACTACAGGAGATTTCCTGGTGTGCTTGAAGGGTACAGTGATGCAAGTTGGATAGCTAAGAAGTCTGGTTCCAATGGAGTGACTGGATACGTGTTCACCTTGGCTGGTGGAGCAATATCCTGGAAGTCAAGCAGACAGACTATAGTTACTCGGTCTACTTTTGAGGCTGAGTTGTGTGCACTTGATGCCACAGGGACGGAGGCTGAATGGTTACACGGACTTATGTCTGCAATACCTGTAGTAAGCAGACCGCTTCCTGCTATTGCTATTCACTGTGATAGTCGAACAACTATCGACAAAATTAGCAGTAAAAAGCATAATGCTAAAACTAAGAGACACATCCAAGTTAGACTCAAGTCTATAAGGGGTTTAGTGACTGATAGGATCATAGCTATAGAGTTCATAGGAACTCAGAATAATATAGCTGATCCTCTTACTAAAGGACTGGAACCTGCAGTGGTCCTTAAGTCAAGGTTGGGGATGGGACTGTCAACCCATCATAATTCATCAACAGTGGGAACCCAATACACATGAGAGGAGATCCCTCGAAGTGTATTCAATGGGTAATAACAAGCTGTAAGGATGAGTTGGTAGTACCTTTGCTACATAGATGATACTATAGTATCTGAGTCTATTCCCTGTAAACCTAGAAGGTACTGACACTGCCAGAAAAGCAAGAGTGTTAAAACTCTGAATGGGATCAAGTCATTTGACGAGATAGAGGCAGTATATCTCTGGAGATGTCCACCTAAGCGAATGTAATTGTGTGGTCGCAATTAGAGGATAGGGTTAATCCTTGAAGCATTCGACGAACAGGATCGAGACATGACCATTAATGTCTCAAAGCCGTAGATTGGCACCATAACCTTTGACTTGTCGTCGTCTATGGAATATGGTTATACTAAACGGATTAAGATTCAAGGTGAAACATTCCATCTGAGTCCGATAGCCATTGAAGTAGAGGAATTAGGAGGGTTCAAACCCGGAAGGGTACCGACTCTGAAAAATAAGTCATGATGGGAAATTGATCACATTTCTGTATGGATTTGTGGGGGATTGTTAGAAAATTAGGATTTTAGAGCTTAATTTAATTATGTTCTTGATGTTAATCCTAAAATCTAATGATTGGAAATTATTCAATGATATTTGAACTTAAATTTTCATGTATGGTTTTAAGAATTTTCTTAATGAAATCCATATGAAATGAGAGTTGAAAGTAGCTTGGAAAAGCTTGGAAAAATTTGAGAATGTTTGTCCCACATTGAAATAAATAAAGGAGGGTGTGTGCTTTATATGGTATTACCCACATGAGTAGTATACAACTACTAAGGTGTGTGATGGTCCATTATGTTGTTGTGTGCTTCACACGCGCGCACACACACACGCGCGCGCCCCGCCCCGCCACGGGCCGGGCCGGGCCGGGCGGGTCGGGTCGGGTCGAAGGGCGATTTGGGCGAATGTCTCGGCGTCTCGCGTGGCGACCTGGGCGAGGATTTTATTTATTTGAGAATTATTTTAATTCGAATTTATTTATCGGTGACTGGATTATTGGGCTGGGTACTCTGAAATAGGCTAAGTCACTTTGTTAGTGGGCTTAGTCTAAATATATTGAACCTGCAAATAATCTGATCTGTAACAAGTTCTGATATCAGAATCAGAACTGATGAATAAAATCAGAACTTAACAAGTTCTGATATCAGAATCAGAACTTAAGTACTGATGGATCAAATCAGAACTTAACTTAAGTTCTGATAATAATGTGGGTGTTAATGTGAAAAGCTGTTACAAATAATTTAAATTCAAAAGCTGTTCAGTTTTGATTTTTTCATTAATGAATTCAAAATCTGATCAGTTTTGATTTTTTCATTAATGAAGCAGTTTAATTTAGACATTAAGTGTGTGGACAGTTTCATTTTCCTCTCCTATAAATAAAGGCTAAACTGAATGAATAAAAAAATAGAACACACTACATTCTCTTCACTTCTCTTCAACCTCTCTGCATTTCTCTCCCAAAAGTCCTGAAGTGCTGATATTTTCCGGCGACTGAGGTGCTGGTCGAAGTGGAGCTTTTGTTGCTGCTGTTAACATAAACTCCGAGCTGTTTTATCCTGGTGGAGATTTTGTGCGCATCCCAAACGCAACAGGTAGGGGCAATATTCTCTTCAAGAGCAGCCAGGACTTCGAGCAAGGCCTGGTGACTCAGCTGTGATCATTTTTCTTGGCATTTTGTATTACGTGAACCTTTATTTCAGTCACTGTTAAAAGCTATGGTTTCGGGTACATCTTTCTTTCTCTCTTCGTTATTTCAGTTACTGATTTTGTTTACCTGCATGTTTTGTTTTGTTAACTGTGGTCTTGGCCTAAACTTATTAAGTTCTTTATACACTTGCTTCTATGTTGCTATATTTGTTAGTGAGTTATACAACAATAACTTGATATTTTGTACATGTGCAATGACCAAGGTAATAAAATACTAAGCACCTACATAAAAATAAAAGTTTCTTTGTATACAAACACTCATTAATGTTACAATAAATATCACTTTTTAGTATTACAACATATTTTTTAGCATAATATTGCACATGCATCATACAGAAAAGTGCAATGTCGCCCTCCCAACAATATTTCAGGGTACAATTGTACCCTTCACCTCCTTCATTCCTTTGTCTCCCCCACAGAGGAAGATGCCGTTTCCTCCTCTTCGCAGCAAGGGGCCTGGTGTTGCCTACACACCGTGGCATTCGCCAACATCTCTTCTGCCCGCTGGACCTTTTCTTTCCAAAACTCGGCCTCAGATTTGTTGTATGCTACCTGCTTTTCTAACTCTATATTTCTCGTCCTGCTTTTACTCTGGTTGCGTAATTTATTTAAATTTGAAAGTTAAGCTAAATTTCTGTAAATAAATATGATACATGTTTATAACTTGATATTTTGTACATGTGCAATGACCAAGGTAATAAAATACTAAGCACCTACATAAAAATAAAAGTTTCTTTGTATACAAACACTCATAAATGTCACAATAAAAATCACTTTTTAGTATTACAACATATTTTTTAGCATAATATTGCACATGCATCATACAGAAAAGTGCAATGTCGCCCTCCCAACAATATTTCAGGGTACAATTGTACCCTTCACCTCCTTCATTCCTTTGTCTCCCCCACAGAGGAAGATGCCGTTTCCTCCTCTTCGCAGCAAGGGGCCTGGCGTTGCCTACACACAGTGGCATTCACCAACATCTCTTCTGCCCGCTGGACCTTTTCTTTCCAAAACTCGGCCTCAGATTTGTTGTATGCTACCTGCTTTTCTAACTCTATACTTCTCCTCCTGCTGTTGTCCAACTCTATGTTTCTGTTGTTTAGAACCTCATTCTGAGATGCCAACTGTTCTTGGATAGAAGAGATAGTACTCTTCATATGAGCCATTTTCATGTCTTTCTCCCTACATATCCGGGATGCTTGTTCTTCTGCTTGCTTCAGTAAGTCATTGCATTTGTTATTCAAGTACAGCTTGCAAGTTTCTCTCATTTTCTCATACTGCATATGCATTATGTAAAAAATAACTATGAGTTACAACATTATTGTAATATCTAACCTAGCTATACATTGTAAACCCACCTCAGATTTGAATAATATGTCAAAGGGATCTTCTTGTGTTTCCTGTGGTACTGATTGCACGTTGGTATCGTCATCAAGACCTCTGTTTACCAAACTTGCAAAGGACTGAATATTAAGCTCATTTTGTTTCGGATGAGTAGGAAAGAGTTCAAGCGCTACTCTTTTGGTGCTACTTCCAACTTCATCCGCAGTGCTTTTTCTCTTGCCAGAAGTCACGGGAGCAGCCCTGCCGGCTGCAATCACAAAAATAGATGAAAAAATGGCAAATAACAGATTATATCTATACATTTATTTTTTATCAATTGTCAAACAAGTTAAAATCTTAATATGTCACACAAATCTAAAGTGTATATATATCTTTATGTGTACTGGGGTGTTTATATTCATGATGTTACCAGTTACCTCCAGTATTGGCGGACGACATTGTTTATAGGAATGTAATGTTTGGTTACAGGGAAATGTTTGCGGGAGGAACTGGAAGAGATGGAAGAATACTGAAAAAATAGATGGATGTTATGCCCATGCCGCTTCAAAGATATATACATACTGTGTGTTTTCTGTGTGAGAAGTGTATAAAAGGAAATGTGAGAAAAGACGTGTTTTGTGTGTGAGAAGTGTATAAAAGGAAATGCGAGAAGAGACGCATCCTAAGTGTGAAAAGACGCATCTTCACTTTAGTGTTTAAAAAAAGCTCTTTAGGTCAAACTTTCCTAAGTGTCAAACTTTCCTAAGTTGGCTTTTTAAATTTTTCTTTCAAACATTTTATTTTCTTGCAAAATAATTCATGATAGAAATAAATTAAAACTTGGCATAAGCCTAAATCCATGCAACCTTTTACCAAAATTTGGTGTGAAAATGGATAAAACTTGAAATTGTGTTTGAATTTGACATCATTTTTTATTATTCCAATTTAAATTTAAATTCACTAGCATCTTATTATTAAAATGTAAATTTATCTCATGTATCAAATTTAGTTGGTTATTCAACCTAAGTCACTACCTTTGAATTTAATTTATTTGAAAAATTATCAAAAATACTTTTTTTTAAAAGTTTTTTTGCGATTTTACTCTCTTCTGAAAATATTTGCAAAAATAGGGTGCAAACAAAATTAACCATATATGCAACTATTTGAATAAATTTTTTTGGTTGCATTTGAGTTTGCATTAGTTGCAGAAAATCAACGAATGTTGCGTTTAGTTCAATCGAAAAAATATTTTTGCAATTTTGTTAAAAAATGACAGTATTTTTTCAAAAATATTTTTGACATTACGTATTTTTTTTAAAAGCCCTTTATTTATTTGGACTGCTGGACAGTAATTTTACTTATATTAAAAAATTGAAAATTTCGAAACAAAACTCTAAATATATTATATATGATACTTAGACAAATTATTTATCCCCAACTTTACTCCCAATGCTTATGGACCTAGGATCACAAATGAAATGTGATATATGAGATTTTTTTATGACTTGATAAGGTAATACTAAATTTAGATTTAAATTCGAATACAAACTATCATATCAAATTTGAATACAATTTATGGTTTCAATAACTTCACACCATATTCTGATAAAAAGTTGCATGAGCCTAGTGAGGTCAAATTTTGATTTATTGTAGTATAATTCTGAACCTTTTTTACAAAAATAAAATTTGAAAGAAAAATCAAAGAAGCCAACAAATTTAATAAAACTCTAAACTTAAATTTCAATTTTTGACCTAACAAACAAACGGGGATGTGCCTTTTCAGCAGTCAGCGGCGGCTCTTCACTTATCACTCATTTTGTACACTTCTCACACACAAACAAACAATATATATATTAGCCTTATCAGTGTAACAACCATCTATCTCTTGATTGTTCTTCCTTCTATTTCATATATTCTTGAGCCAACATTTCTCCATAAGCAAACATTATATATAAATTAACAATGTCGTCAACCAACACTAGAGGTTAGTTAAATTATGAATTTAAGCACCCCAGGGCAAGCATACACACCTATACACTTTAGATTTGTGTGATATACAAACATTTTATTTTATTGGACATTCGATAAAAAAAACATATGTAAACTCAGTATTTTTTGACATTTAGTTCACTGATTTTGGTGACTGGGTGACTGCAGTGGGAAATGATGATGCTGATGTGGCTTCTTCTCAGAAGAGAAGAAAGAATACTCACCAAGTTAAGAGCAGCAGCAATAGAGTAGCCCTCGAACTCTTTTCTGCTCATAATGAATTAGGTAATCTTTCCTAATCCCCTGCACTTAATCATGATTCAAATCATGGTCACAATAGGATTTATTCTCCTTGTAATATTCACTTATTCACAAGTTTGCTAAACAATGGTCATAACCAAACAAATGTTCAACACAAGAAGATCCTTTTGATAGATTATTCAAGTCTCAGGTGTGTTTATGCGTAATTTCAGTTTTTGTAATTTCCATATTTATTTTCATTTAATTTGTTTTTTTTATAAAAAGCTTTGTATGTTTTTCTTCGTACTTTTGAAATCACATCTATCATAACAAATCTTGTAAAAGTAAAAGTTATTTTTTATACTTGTGCATGCAGTATGAAGAAATGAGAGAATCTTGCAAGCACTACTTGAATAACAAGTACAATGATTTAATGAGACAAGCAGATGAGCGAGTCTCGATGATATGTATGGAGAAAGATGTGAAAATGGCTCGTATGAAGAGTAAAATATCTTTTCTTCAAGCAATGTTGGCTTCTAAGAATGAGTTGATAAACAACCAAAACACACAGTTGGACAACAGCAGAAGGAGAAACATAGAGCTGGAAGAGCAGGTAGTGCAGTCCAAATCTCAGGCAAAAGTTTGGAAAGAAAAGGCCAGGAGTGCAGAAGAAGTGTTGTGGATTATGAGTCCGGTAGGCCAGGCCCCTTGCTTTGAAGAGGATGATGATATGGACGATGAGGCTATGTCTTTGTCTTCTGTCGGTGGGCCATGAGAGCAGGTTAAAGTGTGTGGGCTACTTATGATTAGGTGTGCTATTTGCAACTCTTTTGAGTCCAAGTAGGTTTTAATAAATAACTAGTAGGAATATCTATGTCAAATTACAGTCCAATTATAATAGACATCAATTTGTTTTTTGTTAAATAAAAATGTAACTAGGTTTATTGAAACTTTTATAACTATGTATCTGCTAAAAAATTTGGTGCTCCCATTAACTCAACTACAATGATTGACCAAAACACATAGTTGGATAACAACAAGATGAGAAATATAGAGCTTGAAAATCCGATTGTGCATTCCAAATCTGAGGTTGAACTTTGGAAAGAAAAGGCCACGAGTGCAGAAGAGATGTTGTGGTATATGAGTCGGGAGGCCAGGCCCCTTGCCATGAGAGGAGGAAGCTATGTGTCTTTCTGTTGGTGGGCCATGAGAGGAGGTTAAAATTGTGTGGGATGGTTATGGTTAAGTGTGTTATTTGCAACTCTTTTAAGCCCACGTAAGGTTTAATTAATAACGGGCATCAAAATAAATATCTATACCTTATTTGTGTCCAACTACAAGAGAAATTAACTAGATTTTGTTTACTTCAAATGTACCTAGGTTTATTAAAACTTTTATGGCTATGTATGTGCTAAAAAAATTCCAGAAAGTCAGGTCAGGGTTGGTTGGAACCAACCACAATGTTGGTGTGTAAATGTGTTTAACTAGCAAGAAGAAATTAAAAAAAAATGTAACTAATTCCATATTATAGAAAGAAAAATGGAAAAAAAAATTATAACTATTTCCATATTATCACTTAGAGCATGTACATATTGTTGGGTTTAATTCTAAACATATTTTATTTGTTTGTTTTGTTTAATATTGATTTGAATAAATCAATGTGTACACGTTGAAGTAGTAATAGTGAGTTAGGAGTTCATGTAGTAATAGTCAGTTAGGAGTGTTGAATTTGGCAAGGAGTTATCGGAATGGCCGGCTGATGTTTTGAAGCTTACCGGAATCTGATAATTTTTCGGCAAGTTTTTTTAAAAAAAAAACTGGTTCTCGTTAATACGATCGCATTCGGTCGAATTTAGAACAATATTTTTAACCATATACGGTTAAAATATATACTAGGTGGACATTTCAAATTTTTCCGAAAATTCAATTTTTTGGCCGAGATTTTCAGATTTTAGGTAAAAAACAAATTCGACCGTTTTCCGTCGAATTTAGCCGCTCGTATACTAAATACAGCCGATTTACTTAATATGACTCGAGCGAATACAACATGTCCAAGAACTATTGGAATAAAATTAGAATAAATATTAATGCATATTCATATTCCTACACAAATGCATATCATTAATTTTACTCTGGTTGCGTAATTTATTTAAATTTGAAAGTTAAGCTAAATTTCTGTAAATAAATATGATACATGTTTATAACTTGATATTTTGTACATGTGCAATGACCAAGGTAATAAAATACTAAGCACCTACATAAAAATAAAAGTTTCTTTGTATACAAACACTCATAAATGTCACAATAAAAATCACTTTTTAATATTACAACATATTTTTTTAGCATTAATATTGCACATGCATCATACAGAAGTGCAATGTCGCCCTCCCAACAATATTTCAAGGTATAATTGTACCCTTCACCTCCTTCATTCCTTTGTTTTTACCACAGAGGAAGATGTCGTTTCCTCCTCTTCGCAGCAAGGGGCCTGGCGTTGCCTACACACAGTGGCATTCGCCAACATCTCTTCTGCCCGCTGGACCTTTTCTTTCCAAAACTCGGCCTGAGACTTGTTGTTTGCTACCTGCTTTTCTAACTCTATACTTCTCCTCCTGCTGTTGTCCAACTCTATGTTTCTGTTGTTTAGAACCTCATTTTGAGATGCCAACTGTTCTTGGATAGAAGAGATAGTACTCTTCATATGAGCGATTTTCATGTCTTTCTCCCTGCATATCCGGGATGCTCGTTCTTCTGCTTGCTTCAGTAAGTCATTGCATTTGTTATTCAAGTACTGCTTGCAAGTTTCTCTCATTTTCTCATACTGCATATGCATTATGTAAAAGATAACTATGTGTTACAACATTATTGTAATATCTAACCTAGCTATACATTGTAAACGCACCTCAGATTTGAATAATCTGTCAAAGGGATCTTCTTGTGTTTCCTGTGGTACTGATTGCACGTTGGTATCGTCATCAAGACCTCTGTTTACCAAACTTGCAAAGGACTGAATATTAAGCTCATTTTGTTTCGGATGAGTAGGAAAGAGTTCAAGCGCTACTCTTTTGGTGCTACTTCCAACTTCATCCGCAGTGCTTTTTCTCTTGCCAGAAGTCACGGGAGCAGCCCTGCCGGCTGCAATCACAAAAATAGATGAAAAAATGGCAAATAACAGATTATATCTATACATTTATTTTTTATCAATTGTCAAACAAGTTAAAATCTTAATATGTCACACAAATCTAATGTGTATATATATCTTTATGTGTACTGGGGTGTTTAGATTCATGATGTTACCAGATACCTCCAGTATTGGCGGACGACATTGTTTATAGGAATGTAATGTTTGGTTAAAGGGAAATGTTTGGGGGAGGAATTGGAAGAGATGGAAGAATACTGAAAAAATAGATGGATGCTAAGCCCATGCCGCTTCAAAGATATATACATACTGATACTGTGTGTTTTCTGTGTGAGAAGTGTATAAAAGGAAATGTGAGAAGAGACGTGTGTTTTCTGGGTGAGAAGTGTATAAAAGAAAATGTGAGAAGAGACCCATCCTAAGTTTGAAAAGACGCATCTTCACTTTTGTGTTTAAAAAACGCTATTTAGGCCAAATTTTCCTAAGTGTCAAACTTTCCTAAGTTGGCTTTTTAAATTTTTCTTTCAAACATTTTATTTTCTTGCAAAATAATTCATGATAGAAATAAACTAAAATTTGGCATAAGCCTAAATCCATGCAACTTTTTACCAAAATTTGGTGTGAAAATGAATAAAACTTGAAATTATATTTGAATTTGACATCATTTTTTAATTATTCCAATTTAAATTTAAATTCATTAGCATCTTATTATTAAGATGTAAATTTATCTCATGTATCAAATTTAGTTGGTTATAGTCTCAACCTTTGAATTTAATTTGTTTGAAAAATTATCAAAAATACTATTTTTTTAAGTTTTTTTGCGATTTTACTATCTTCTCAAAATATTTGGAAAAATACGGGGCAATCAAAATCATCCATATATGCAACTATTTGAATAAAGTTTTTTGGTTGCATTTGAGTTTGCATTAGTTGCAGAAATTCAACAATGTTGCATTTAGTTGAATCGAAAAAATATTTTTGCAATTTTGTTAAAAATGACAGTTTTTTTTCAAAAATAGTTTTGACATTAGGTATTTTTTTTAAAAGACCTTTATTTATTTGGACTGCTGGACAGTAATTTTACTTGTCTTAAAAAATTGAAAATTTCAAAACAAAACTCTAAATATATGATATATGATACTTGACAAATTATTTATCCCAACTTTACTCGCAATGCTTATGGACCTAGGATCACAAATGAAATGTGATATATGAGATTTTTTTTTGACTTGATAAGGTAAAACTAAATTTAGATTTAAATTTGAATACAAACTATCATATCAAATTTGAATACAATTTATGGTTTCAATAACTTCACACAATATTCTGATAAAAAGTTGCATGGGCCTAGTGAGGTCAAATTTTGATTTATTGTAGTATAATTCTGAACCTTTTTTACAAAAATAAAATTTGAAAGAAAAATCAAAGAAGCCAACAAATTTAATAAAACTCTAAACTTAAATTTCAATTTTTGACCTAACAAACAAACGGGGATGTGCCTTTTCAACAGTCAGCCGCTTCTCTTCACTTATCACTCCTTTTGTACACTTCTCACACACAAAAAAACAATATATATATTAGCCTTATCAGTGTAACAACCATCTTGATTGTTCTTCCTTCTATTTCATATATTCTTGAGCCAACATTTCTCCATAAGCAAACATTATAGCCCTAGCTATAAATTAACAATGTCGTCAACCAACACTAGAGGTTAGTTAAATTATGAATTTAAGCACGCCAAGGCAAGCATACACACCTATACAGTTTAGATTTTTGTGATACACAAACATTTTTTTCAATTTTTGACCTAACAAACAAACGGGGATGTGCCTTTTCAACAGTCAGCCGCTTCTCTTCACTTATCACTCCTTTTGTACACTTCTCACACACAAAAAAACAATATATATATTAGCCTTATCAGTGTAACAACCATCTTGATTGTTCTTCCTTCTATTTCATATATTCTTGAGCCAACATTTCTCCATAAGCAAACATTATAGCCCTAGCTATAAATTAACAATGTCGTCAACCAACACTAGAGGTTAGTTAAATTATGAATTTAAGCACGCCAAGGCAAGCATACACACCTATACAGTTTAGATTTTTGTGATACACAAACATTTTATTTTATTGGACATTCGATAAAAAAACATATGTAAACTCAGTATTTTTTGACATTTAGTTCATTGATTTTGGTGACTGGGTGACAGCAATGGGAAATGATGATGCTGATGTGGCTTCTTCTCAGAAGAGAAGAAAGAATACTCACCAAGTTAAGAGCAGCAGCAATAGAGTAGCCCTCGAACTCTTTTCTACTCATAATGAATTAGGTAATCTTTCCCAATCCCCTGCACTTAATCATGATTCAAATCATGGTCACAATAGGATTTATTCTCCTTGTAATATTCACTTATTCACAAGTTTGCTAAACAGTGGTCATAACCAAACAAATGTTCAATAGTTCCGGTGAAAACACAAGAAGATCCTTTTGATAGATTATTCAAGTCTCAGGTGTTTTTATGCGTAATTTCAGTTTTTGTAATTTCCATATTTATTTTCATTTAATTTGTTTTTTTTTATAAAAAGCTTTGTATTTTTTCTTCATACTTTTTAAATCACTTCTATTATAACAAATCTTGTAAAAGTAAAAGTTATTTTTATACTTGTGCATGCAGTATGAAGAAATGGGAGAATCTTGCAATCACTACTTGAATAACAAGTACAATGATTTAATGAGAAAAGCAGATGAGCGAGTCTCGATGATATGTTTGGAGAAAGATGTGAAAATGGCTCATAAGAAGAGTAAAATATCTTTTCTTCAATCAATGTTGGCTTCTAAGAATGAGTTGATAAACAACCAAAACACACAGTTGGACAACAGCAGAAGGAGAAACATAGAGCTGGAAGAGCAGGTAGTGCAGTCCAAATCTCAGGCAAAAGTTTGGAAAGAAAAGGCCAGGAGTGCAAAAGAAGTGTTGTGGAATATGAGTCCGGTAGGCCAGGCCCCTTGCTTTGAAGAGGATGATGATATGGACGATGAGGCTATGCCTTTGTCTTCTGTTGGTGGGCCATGAGAGCAGGTTAATGTGTGTGGGCTAGTTATGATTAGGTGTGCTATTTGCAACTCTTTTGAGCCCAAGTAGGTTTTAATAAATAACTAGTAGGAATATCTATGTCTAACTACAGTCCAATTATAATAGACATCAATTAGATTTTTGTTAAATAAAAATGTAACTAGGTTTATTGGAACTTTTATAACTATGTATATGCTAAAAAATTTGGTGCTCCCCTTAACTCAACTACAATGATTGACAAAAACACACAGTTGGATAACAACAAGAGGAGAAATATAGAGCTTGAAAATCCGATTGTGCATTCCAAATCTGAGGCTGAACTTTGAAAAGAGAAGGCCACGAGTGTAGAAGAGATGTTGTGGTATATGAGTCGGGAGGCCAGGCCCCTTGCCATGAGAGGAGGAGGCTATGTGTCTTTCTGTTGGTGGGTCATGAGAGGAGGTTAAAATTGTGTGGGATGGTTATGGTTAAGTGTGCTATTTGCAACTCTTTTAAGCCCACGTAAGGTTTAATTAATAACGGGCATCAAAATAAATATCTATACCTTATTTGTGTCCAACTACAAGAGAAATTAACTAGATTTTGTTTACTTCAAATGTACCTAGGTTTATTAAAACTTTTATGGCTATGTATGTGCTAAAAAAATTCCACTTAGTCAGGTCAGGGTTGGTTGGAACCAACCACAATGTTGGTGTGTAAATGTGTTTAACTAGCAAGAAGAAATCAAAAAAAAAATTATAACTAATTCCATATTATAGAAAGAAAAATGGAAAAAAAAAATTATAACTATTTCCATATTATCACTTAGAGCATGTACATATTGTTAGGTTTAATTCTAAACATATTTTATTTGTTTGTTTTGTTTAATATTGATTTGAATAAATCAATGTGTACACGTTGAAGTAGTAATAGTGAGTTAGGAGTTCATGTAGTAATAGTCAGTTAGGAGTGTTGAATTTGGCAAGGAGTTATCGGAATGGCTGGCTGATGTTTTGAAGCTCACCGGAATCTGATAATTTTTCGGCAAGTTTTTTAAAAAAAAAACTGGTTCTCATTAATACGACCGCATTCGGTCGAATTTAGAACAATATTTTTAACCATATACGGTTAAAATATATACTAGGTGGACATTTCAAATTTTTCCAAAAATTCAATTTTTTGGGCGAGATTTTCAAATTTTAGGTGAAAAACAAATTCGACCGTTTTCGGTCGAATTTAGCCGCTCGTATACTAAATACAGCCGATTTACTTAATATGACTCGAGCGAATACGACATGTCCAAGAACTATTGGACTAAAATTAAAATAAATATTAATGCATATTCATATTCCTAAATGCATATCATTAATTTACTCCGGTTGCGTAATTTATTTAAATTTGAAAGTTAAGCTAAATTTCTGTAAATAAATATGATACATATTTATTACTTGATATTTTGTAAATGTGCAATGACCAAGGTAATAAAATACTAAGCACCTACATAAAAATAAAAGTTTCTTTGTATACAAACACTCATAAATGTCACAATAAAAATCACTTTTTAGTATTACAACATATTTTTTAGCATTAATATTGCACATGCATCATACAGAAAAGTGCAATGTCGCCCTCCCAACAATATTTCAGGGTATAATTGTACCCTTCACCTCCTTCATTCCTTTGTTTCCCCCACAGAGGAAGATGCCGTTTCCTCCTCTTCGCAGCAAGGGGCCTGGCGTTGCCTACACACAGTGGCATTCGCCAACATCTCTTCTGCCCGCTGGACCTTTTCTTTCCAAAACTCGGCCTGAGATTTGTTGTTTGCTACCTGCTTTTCTAACTCTATACTTCTCCTCCTGCAGTTGTCCAACTCTATGTTTCTGTTGTTTAGAACCTCATTTTGAGATGCCAACTGTTCTTGAATAGAAGAGATAGTACTCTTCATATGAGCGATTTTCATGTCTTTCTCCCTACATAACCGGGATGCTCGTTCTTCTGCTTGCTTCAGTAAGTCATTGCATTTGTTATTCAAGTAAGTCAAACTCTCCATAAACATAATAAATAAAATACAAGTGTGAATAAGATGAGAGACACATACAGCTTCCTGAAAATATGGTAGGCAGGAAAATCCAAAGCACATGCATGCATACACAGTGTGGAGAAAATTGTGGAGCAAATAAAGGTAGGCTGCATATGTTCTCAATACACGGTTTAGTTGTTATAATAAATATGATGCTGTAAGCAATGATGTAACCTTATGTTTGTTCAAGCCTATAAAAAGGCTGCAAATAGGTATTGTAATATGTACAAAAAGAAAAGAAAAAGAAGAGTTGTAGTTGAGAAAAAAAATCAGAGCCGAAGCTCTTTGTTAAAGAAAAAGGCAGGAGCCTTGTGTTTGTGTCAAGAGTATATAAGCTGTAGTTTATTATTGTTATTAATATATACAGGTGTGTGTTTGTGTTATACAAAGCTTTTATATATTTGTTCAAGGCCAATCTACGCTTCCAACAAGTGGTATCAGAGCCAGCGTTCTGTTCAAGAAAATGGCGAATATGGTGCAACCAAATATTCCAAAATTGACGTCCACAAATTACGGGAATTGGAGTATCCAAATGAAGGTGTTACTCGGTTCCTACGACAATTGGGATATTGTCGAAAGTGGGTTTAACGAGCCCGCAGATGCAACCGCTGAAGCAGCACTTCCAAATGCCGAGAAGATGGCGTTAAAGGAGTCCCGAAAAAAGGACAAAAAGGCGTTGTACACAATTTTTCAAGGTGTTGATGAATCTACCTTTGAAAAAATTTCAGAAGCAAAAACAGCAAAAGATGCGTGGGAGATTTTACAGAAATCATTCCAAGGCGTGGAGAAAGTAAAAAAGGTGCGGCTCCAAGTTCTACGCGGGGAGTTCGAAAATATAAAAATGAAGACCTCAGAAAATATTGGTGAATATGTTACGCGTTTGAAAACGATGACAAATTAGATGAAGAGAAACGGAGAAAGTCTCGATGATGTTCGGGTCATGGAAAAATTACTCCGCTCATTGACAAGAAAATTTGACTATGTCGTTACTTCTATCGAGGAGTCAAAAGATTTGTCCACAATTTCTATTGATGAGCTAGTTGGTTCACTTCAAGCCCATGAGCAGCGGATGAACCAGTATGATGATACAAGCCATTTAGAAAAGGCATTGCAAAGTAAGGTGTCCATTGGTGAAAGTTCAAGCAGTAGCAGTTCTGGTCGTGGAAGAGGTGGTTTTAGAGGTGGCTACCGAGGTGGACGAGGACGAGGAAGGCAGTCCTTCAATAGAGGCCAGAATTCGGGAAGTTATCAATCATCTGGTCGTGTTCAAAATTTTAGAGGCCGAGGAAGAGGTGGATTTCAACAACGAGGTGATAAATCTCAATTTCAGTGTTATAACTGTAATAAATTTGGCCATTTCAGTTATGAGTGTAGATCCCCGAAGGTGGAAGAAACTAGTCATTTTGCAGCAGCAAAAGAAGATAAAGATGTTGGTACTGCTATGTTCCTCACTTATAAAGGAGACGAGGAAAGCAAGAAGAATGTTTGGTATCTTGACTCAGGGGCCAGCAATCATATGACTGGCCACAAAGATTTATTTATGGAGATAGATGAAACCGTCAGCGGGGAAGTTACATTTGGCGATTCTTCAAAAATTCCTGTTAAAGGGAAAGGTACAATTACGATTGTATCAAAGAATGGTGAGAAAAGGTATATAAATGATGTTTATTATATACCTGCTTTGAAAAGTAATATCATCAGTCTTGGCCAACTTGTGGAGAAAGGATATAATATTCAGATGCAGGATAATTCTCTCATCATCAGAAATCATGTTCGAGAATTAATTGCAGATGTGGAGATGTCAAAGAATCGTCTGTTCACACTTGATATGCAGACGAAAATGCAGAAGTGCTTGAAGTCGGTCATTAAAAATGACTCATGGTTATGGCATTTAAGATATGGTCATCTTGGATTTTCTGGCTTAAAATTATTGTCAAAGACAAAGATGGTGGATGGCTTGCCAGAAATTAATGAACCAGAAAATTTGTGTGAAGCATGTGTCAAAGGAAAGCAACACAGACAAAGTTTTCCTGTTGGAAAATCATGGAGAGCCAGAAGGCCATTGGAGATTGTCCACACTGATATTGCTGGTCCGTTTGATATCCCATCACTCGGAGGTAACAGATATTACCTAACATTTATTGATGATTTTAGCAGGAAAAGTTGGGTATATATCATTAAAGAAAAAGCAGAGGCTCTTGATAAATTCAAGGAGTTCAAAGCACTGGCTGAAAAACAAAGTGGACATTATTTGAAGACACTCAGATCAGACAGAGGAGGCGAGTATACTTCAAACTTATTCAGAAGTTTCTGTAGAGCACATGGCATCAATCATCAGTTGACAACGGCGTATACTCCTCAACAAAATGGCGTTGCAGAAAGAAAAAATCGCACTATTCTTGACATGGCAAGGAGCATGGTGAAAGCAAAGCATATGCCAAGAACTTTTTGGGCTGAAGCCGTGTTATGTGCTGTTTATCTGTTGAATCGTTGTCCAACAAAAAGTGTTAGAAACAAAACTCCAAATGAAGCATGGAGTGGTAGCAAACCATCAGTTGGACATCTCAAAATCTTTGGGTGCATTGCATATGCACATGTTCCAGATCAGAAAAGGAAGAAACTGGATGATAAAGGCGAGAAATGCATCTTTACCGGATATGACAAAAGAAGCAAGGCATACAGACTGTATAATCCCCTCACGAAGAAATTAATCATTTCTCGAGATGTTGAGTTTGACGAATCAGATTACTGGAGATGGAGCGAGGAAGAAAGAAAAGTTGCTGGTTTGTTTTTTCAGGATGAAGATGATGACGGTGATGACACCAATGTTCAAGATGATGGAAATAATGATCCAACTCCTTCACAAAGTCCAAACCAACAAACTCCTGCCTCGACACCATCGAGTTCAGGAAGCAGCAATAGCAACAGTTCAGGGGGAGCACCAAGAAAAATGCGGAGTCTAAATGATATCTATGATGCAACAAGTCCGGTACAAACTACCTTTGATTATTCATTGTTTTGCTTAATGGCTGAGTGTGATCCCGTTACATTTGAAGAAGCTTCTGAAGAAAGCAAATGGAATAAAGCAATGGATGAAGAAATTGGTGCAATCAAGAAGAATGATACTTGGGAGCTCACAACTCTTCCAGAAGAACACAAAACAATTGGTGTCAAATGGGTCTACAAGACAAAGACCAATCAAGATGGTGAAGTTGAAAAGTACAAGGCAAGGTTGGTGGCTAAAGGCTACAAACAGAGATATGGCATTGACTATGATGAGGTGTTCGCTCCAGTTGCAAGAGTTGATACTATAAGACTTCTTACAGCAATTGCAGCTCAGAATCAGTGGAAGATTTTTCAGATGGATGTCAAGTCAGCATTCTTGAATGGTTACCTCGAAGAAGAAGTCTATATTGAGCAGCCTCCAGGATATGTTCGAAAAGGCCAAGAAAATAAAGTCTACAGACTGAAGAAAGCATTGTACGGATTGAAACAAGCCCCACGAGCATGGAACACAAGGGTTGATGAATACTTTCAGAAAAATGGTTTTGTGAAGAGTCCATACGAGCATGCTCTCTACACAAAAACAAATTCAGGGGGAGATATTATGATCGTTTGCTTATACGTAGATGACATGATCTTCACTGGAAACAACCCTGGTATGTTCGATGATTTTAAGAAAGTTATGACTAACGAATTTGAGATGACAGATATTGGTCAAATGTCTTACTTTCTTGGAGTCGAGGTGAAGCAAAGCAAAGATGGAATTTTTATGTCGCAGAAAAAATATGCCGAAGAGATTTTAAAGAAATTCAGAATGGAGAAATGCAAGCCAGTGAGTACGCCAGCAGAGTCAAGCATAAAGCTCAGAATTGACTCAACAAGGGAGTCGGTAAATCCGACATTATTCAAAAGTTTGGTTGGAAGTTTGAGGTACCTAACTTTCACTCGTCCAGATATTATGTATGCAGTTGGATTGGTTAGTAGGTACATGGAGAAGCCGAAGCAAGATCACTTCATGGCAGCTAAAAGAATTTTGCGGTATATAAAAGGTACACTTGATCATGGTCTGTTTTACACGCATTCTCAAAATTCAAAATTAGTTGGCTACTCAGATAGTGATTATGGTGGAGATTTGGATGACGGGAAAAGCACATCAGGATATGTTTTTCATATCGGTTCAGCAATATTTTCTTGGTCATCAAAGAAACAACAGACAGTTGCCCTCTCAACATGTGAGGCAGAGTACATCGCAGCAGCAGCATGCGCATGTCAAGCTATGTGGCTAGGCTATATATTGGGCGAATTAAATCTTGCCAAAGAAGATCCAATTACTATTTATGTGGATAATAAATCTGCTATTTCACTCGCGAAAAATCCGGTGTCACACAGTCGCAGCAAGCACATCAACATAAAATATCATTTTATTCGAGAGCAGGTGAACGGAAAAATTGTGGAGTTGGTACATTGTAGGACTGAAGAAAATTTAGCAGATATTTTTACAAAGCCGTTGAAGCCGGGCGTATTTCAAAAAATGAAAAAGAAGCTTGGAATGGAAAGTCGAGTTTGAGGGGGAGTGTTAGAAGTCAAACTCTCCATAAACATAATAAATAAAATACAAGTGTGAATAAGATGAGAGACACATACAGCTTCCTGAAAATATGGTAGGCAGGAAAATCCAAAGCACATGCATGCATACACAGTGTGGAGAAAATTGTGGAGCAAATAAAGGTAGGCTGCATATGTTCTCAATACACGGTTTAGTTGTTATAATAAATATGATGCTGTAAGCAATGATGTAACCTTATGTTTGTTCAAGCCTATAAAAAGGCTGCAAATAGGTATTGTAATATGTACAAAAAGAAAAGAAAAAGAAGAGTTGTAGTTGAGAAAAAAAATCAGAGCCGAAGCTCTTTGTTAAAGAAAAAGGCAGGAGCCTTGTGTTTGTGTCAAGAGTATATAAGCTGTAGTTTATTATTGTTATTAATATATACAGGTGTGTGTTTGTGTTATACAAAGCTTTTATATATTTGTTCAAGGCCAATCTACGCTTCCAACATTATTCAAGTACTGCTTGCAAGTTTCTCTCATTTTCTCATACTGCATATGCATTATGTAAAAGATAACTATGTGTTACAACATTATTGTAATATCTAACCTAGCTATACATTGTAAACGCACCTCAGATTTGAATAATCTGTCAAAGGGATCTTCTTGTGTTTCCTGTGGTACTGATTGCACGTTGGTATCGTCCTCAAGACCTCTGTTTACCAAACTTGCAAAGGACTGAATATTAAGCTCATTTTGTTTCGAATGAGTAGGAAAGAGTTCAAACGCTACTCTTTTGGTGCTACTTCCAACTTCATCCGCAGTGCTTTTTCTCTTGCCAGAAGTCACGGGAGCAGCCCTGCCGGCTGCAATCACAAAAATAGATGAAAAAATGGCAAATAACAGATTATATCTATACATTTATTTTTTATCAATTGTCAAACAAGTTAAAATCTTAATATGTCACACAAATCTAAAGTGTATATATATCTTTATGTGTACTGGGGTGTTTAGATTCATGATGTTACCAGTTACCTCCAGTATTGGCGGACCACATTGTTTATAGGAATGTAATGTTTGGTTACAGGGAAATGTTTGGGGGAGGAATTGGAAGAGATGGAAGAATACTGAAAAAATAGATGGATGCTAAGCCCATGCCGCTTCAAAGATATATACATACTGATACTGTGTGTTTTCTGTGTGAGAAGTGTATAAAAGGAAATGTGAGAAGAAACTTCTGTGTGAGAAGTGTATAAAAGGAAATGTGAGAAGAGACGCATCCTAAGTTTGAAAAGACGCATCTTCACTTTTGTGTTTAAAAAACGCTCTTTAGGCCAAATTTTCCTAAGTGTCAAACTTTCCTAAGTTGGCTTTTTAAATTTTTCTTTCAAACATTTTATTTTCTTACAAAATAATTCATGATAGAAATAAACTAAAATTTGGCATAAGCCTAAATCCATGCAACTTTTTACCAAAATTTGGTGTGAAAATCAATAAAACTTGAAATTGTGTTTGAATTTGACATCATTTTTTAATTATTCCAATTTAAATTTAAATTCACTAGCATCTTATTATTAAGATGTAAATTTATCTCCTCTATCAAATTTAGTTGGTTATAGTCTCAACCTTTGAATTTAATTTGTTTGAAAAATTCTCAAAAATACTATTTTTTTTAAGTTTTTTTGCGATTTTACTATCTTCTGAAAATATTTGCAAAAATACGGTGCAATCAAAATCATCCAAATATGCAACTATTTGAATAAAGTTTTTTGGTTGCATTTGAGTTTGCATTAGTTGCAGAAAATCAACGAATGTTGCATTTAGTTCAATCGAAAAAATATTTTTGCAATTTTGTTAAAAAATGACATTATTTTTTCAAAAATATTTTTGACATTAGGTATTTTTTTTAAAAGCCCTTTATTTATTTGGACTGCTGGACAGTAATTTTACTTATATTAAAAAATTGAAAATTTCGAAAGAAAACTCTAAATATATTATATATGATACTTAGACAAATTATTTATCCCCAACTTTACTCCCAATGCTTATGGACCTAGGATCACAAATGAAATGTGATATATGAGATTTTTTTATGACTTGATAAGGTAATACTAAATTTAGATTTAAATTCAAATACAAACTATCATATCAAATTTGAATACAATTTATGGTTTCAATAACTTCACACCATATTCTGATAAAAAGTTGCATGGGCCTAGTGAGGTCAAATTTTGATTTATTGTAGTATAATTCAGAACCTTTTTTACAAAAATAAAATTTGAAAGAAAAATCAAAGAAGCCAACAAATTTAATAAAACTCTAAACTTAAATTTCAATTTTTGACCTAACAAACAAACGGGGATGTGCCTTTTCAGCAGTCAGCCGCGGCTCTTCACTTATCACTCATTTTGTACACTTCTCACACACAAACAAACAATATATATATTAGCCTTATCAGTGTAACAACCATCTATCTCTTGATTGTTCTTCCTTCTATTTCATATATTCTTGAGCCAACATTTCTCCATAAGCAAACATTGTTGACTTTAATCATAAGCTTGTCTGAATAAGCTTGTTTATGTTTACGTTAGTTTGTTTTGTATTAACAGCTAGTTATGACTTGGTCATATAGTTGTGGAGTCATATTAGGAGTCTCTTTGAATAATGGTAGATAGTGGAGTAGTTATAGGAAAGTAGTTCCTTCTTTCTTGCATCTAGTTTTATCTCTGTATTCGATATATATTAGTGATGCTGCAGTGAAATAAAAATTAAGAACTTAGCTGCACTTTGTTTTTCTCGTTTCAAACTTACTGTTAGATTTACATATATATCAGGAGGGCATTCTTATATTCAAGAATTTGGTATCAGAGCAAGGTTGCGTGGTGAATGCCAAAATATATGTCGAAAGCTACTGAGATGGAATCGAGCAAAATAAAAGAAGGCGGAGTGGGTCTGAGTTATCCGATGTTGGCTAAGAGTAATTATGCTTCATGGTCTATGAAGATGAAGGTGAATATGCAGGCACATGGTGTGTGGGATGCTATTGAACCTAAGAACCCTAAGTCATCGGTCGAAGAAAGAACTGACAAGGTAGCATTGGCAGTCATTTACCAAGGCGTACTTGAAGACATTTTGCTGTCACTGGCGGAGAAAAACACAGCAAAAGAGGCCTGGGATGCGATTAAAACCATGTGTCTCGGTGCGGATTGTGTGAAAACGGCTAGGATACAAACTCTGAAGGCGGAGTTTGAGTCATTGAGTATGAGTGAGATAGAGCCAATTGACGAGTTCTGTATGAAACTCAATGGTCTGGTGACAAACATTAGAGCTCTTGGAGAAGAGGTTCCGGAGAGCTATGTAGTAAAGAAGTTGTTACGAGCTATACCAACAAAATTCCTACAAATAGCCTCGACGATCGAACAGTTTGGGAACATTGAGCAAATGTCCGTTGAAGAAACTGTTGGGTCCTTGAAGATTCATGAGGAAAGATTGAAGGGATCCAAGAATGGTGGTGGGGGCGGTAGTCAACTTCTTCTCACGGAAGAGGAATGGACACGAAGAGAAGCTAACGAGGGTAAACTGTTGATGACTCGAGAAGAATGGTCAAGGAGAAATAACAGAGAAAGTGGTGGCGTTTTCACAAATCAGAAAATTCCAAATAAAGAAGGGGGACGACTGGTTCGAGACAAGTCTAGAGTTAGGTGCTTCAACTGTCATCTGTATGGCCATTTCGCAGTTGAGTGCAACAAACCTAAGCGTAACAAGGTTCAAAGGGCTGAAGTTAACATGGCCCAATTTGATGATGATGAGCCTGCATTGCTATTGACTGAACATGATGACAAAGATGTAAACATGATGTTGCTAAAAGAAGAGAAAGTCACACCAAAACTGAAGTTGCATGGAAGTGAAAAATCCAGTGATTCTGACATCTGGTACCTTGACAATGGTGCAAGTAACCATATGACGGGTCAGAGATCAAAATTCAAGATGCTGGACGAATGTATCAAAGGCCAAGTAAAATTCGGTGATGGTTCGATGGTTGAAATTAAAGGCAAGGGCACTGTGAGCTTGAAGTGTAAAACGGGCGAGGAACGTGAACTACACGAGGTATTTTTCATTCCTTCCTTGTGCAACAATATAATTAGTCTTGGACAATTATCGGAAGCCGGAAATAAGGTTGTCTTGAATGGAGAATATTTGTGGATCCATGAAAAACAAGGAAAGTTGTTAATGAAAGTTAAGAGATCGACAAATCGATTGTATAAGATAATTATAGAAAGTGGTGAACCAAAATGCTTATTGTCAAGGTCAAATGAAAATGCTTGGTTGTGGCACTTTCGGTTAGGACATGTCAATTTTAAGGCAATGGAATTGATGTCAGCAAATGACATGGTTCGTGGTTTTCCAAAGATTGTGTCTCCGGAGATGACATGTAGTGGTTGTTTAATGTCGAAACAGACTCGAAAGCCATTTCCTACTAAGTCGAAGTACTCAGCTAGTAAGGTGCTTGAACTTGTTCATGGTGACATATGCGGACCTATCACTCCTTCCACTCACGCAGGTAATCGTTATTTCATGCTCCTTGTTGATGATTATTCACGTATTATGTGGGCTTACTTGCTAAAGAGCAAGGATGAGGCGTTTGAGGCCTTCAAGAAGTTTAAGGCCAAAGTTGAGAATGGTACAGAGCGAAGGATCAGAGTCTTTCGAACAGATCGTGGGGGGGGAGTTCAACTCCAAAGTTTTTTCTGACTTTTGTGAAGATGATGGAATTGTGAGACATCTTACGGCTCCATACACTCCACAGCAAAATGGCGTGGTGGAGCGTAGGAACCGTACTGTCGTTGAGATGGTGAGAAGTTACTTGAAGCAAATGCATATGCCGGCAAACTTCTGGGGTGAGGCAGTGCGTCACGCTGTCTACGTGTTAAATAGGTTGCCCACTCGAGCACTGTCAGGGGTGATTCCGTATGAAGCCTGGAAAAATGAAAAACCCAATATTGGGCACATCAAGGTGTTTGGATGTAAAGCTTACATGAAGGTGCAAGATAAGCTGACTAAGAAGCTAGATGATCGAAGCTTGAAAGTTGTGAATTTAGGCAAAGAGCCAGGAACAAAGGCGTACAGGCTGTATAACCCAGAAAGCAACACGGTGTTAGTCAGTCGAGATGTTGTTTTTGTAGAAACTGAAGCGTGGCCATGGGAAGGACAAAACGGAGAAGAGCAGTTGCAACAAGAAAAGTTGATTGTGTTGGGAGGAAAAGAGAACGACGAAACAACTCAGAGAGAAAGTGATGGTTATGAAAGTCCTGTGAGGGAAGAACGAAGAGAAGAGCTAGACTTTGAGGATGAAAACGTTGATGAAAGTACAGAGCCTAAAAAATATAGAAATGTCACTGAAATTTATAACAACACAGAACCTATTGAGCTGCAGGAGGAGCTATTACTCATGGGAGTCGAAGAACCTGTTAATTTTGGTCAGGCAAACAAAGAAAAGTGTTGGAGACAGGCTATGAAAAACGAAATCGATTCTATAGAAAAAAACAGGACATGGGAACTGACAGAACTTCCAAAGGGGAACAAAGTCATCGGGTTAAAGTGGATATTCAAATTGAAGCGAGATGCAAGTGGTAATATAGTGAAGCATAAAGCTCGACTTGTGGCAAAGGGTTACACACAGGAATATGGCGTTGATTATGACGAAATATATGCACCTGTTACAAGGCTCGAAACAGTGCGTATGTTGTTGGCCCTTGCTGCAAAAAATTCATGGCAGGTGCATCATATGGATGTGAAGACAGCGTTTTTAAACGGGGAGATATGCGAGGAAGTCTATGTGATGCAACCGGAGGGTTTTGAAAGAAAAGGCCAGGAATCAAAGGTGTACAAACTCCTCAAGGCACTGTATGGTCTTCGGCAAGCCCCTCGTGCATGGTATTCGAAGCTAAACAAGTGCCTGGAAAGACTTGGATTTCAGAGATGCCCATATGAACACGCTGTGTATACAAGGAAAATTGAAGGTAATATTCTGGTAGTTGGCGTTTACGTTGATGATCTTTTGATTACAGGGACTAGTATCAGTATTATCGAGGAGTTCAAGCAGGAGATGAACAAACAATTTGACATGAGTGATCTCGGTAAACTCACATATTATTTGGGAATAGAGGTTGAACAGGGAAACGGATTTATCAAGCTAAAACAGTCAGCTTATGCTCATAAAATTCTTGAAAAGGCGGGGTTGTCGGATTGCAATCCTACAAAGTATCCACTAGATCCTAAAGAACAAATCACGAAGGATGAAGGTGGTAAATTGGTCGATGTGACTCAATTTAAAAGCATGATCGGAGGTTTGAGATACTTAGTACATACTCGACCGGACATAGCTTTTGTTGTGGGCATTATCAGTCGATTTATGGAGCATCCCACTGTAATGCATATGAATGCAGCAAAACGAGTTCTCAGGTACATTAAGGGAACGTTAGATTATGGATTGGTATACTCAAGAGAGAATAGCAATAATGTTTTGACAGGATATTCTGATAGTGATTTGGCGGGTAATATAGAAGATCGGAAAAGCACTGGTGGAGTGGCTTTTTATCTGAACGATAGTCTAATTACCTGGATGTCTCAGAAACAGAAATGTGTGCTATCTTCATGTGAAGCCGAGTTCATGGCTGCGACAGCAGCAGCATGTCAGGGAATTTGGTTACGGAATTTGCTGAGTCAGATTACTGATGAGAAGGTTGGTCCAGTCACGTTGTATATCGATAATAAATCAGCCATAGACTTGGCTAAGAATCCGATGTTTCATGGTCGTAGCAAACATATCGATATACGTTATCACTTTATAAGAGAGTGTGTTGATCGCGGTGAAATAGTGGTGAAGCATGTGGCAACAGAAAACCAGAAGGCTGACATTCAAACCAAGGCGCTCACGACAGTGAAGTTTGAACGCATGAGGAAGCTGTTGGGAGTGAAAGAGTTAACTCAACAAGCTTAGATTATGGGGGAGATTGTTGACTTTAATCATAAGCTTGTCTGAATAAGCTTGTTTATGTTTACGTTAGTTTGTTTTGTATTAACAGCTAGTTATGACTTGGTCATATAGTTGTGGAGTCATATTAGGAGTCTCTTTGAATAATGGTAGATAGTGGAGTAGTTATAGGAAAGTAGTTCCTTCTTTCTTGCATCTAGTTTTATCTCTGTATTCGATATATATTAGTGATGCTGCAGTGAAATAAAAATTAAGAACTTAGCTACACTTTGTTTTTCTCGTTTCAAACTTACTGTTAGCTTTACATATATATCAGGAGGGCATTCTTATATTCAAGAAACATTATATATAAATTAACAATGTCGTCAACCAACACTAGAGGTTAGTTAAATTATGAATTTAAGCACGCCAGGGCAAGCATACACACCTATACACTTTAGATTTGTGTGATATACCAACATTTTATTTTATTGGACATTCGATAAAAAAACATATGTAAACTCAGTATTTTTTGACATTTAGTTCACTGATTTTGGTGACTGGGTGACTGCAGTGGGAAATGATGATGCTGATGTGGCTTCTTCTCAAAAGAGAAGAAAGAATACTCACAAAGTTAAGAGTAGCAGCAATAGAGTAGCCCTCGAACTCTTTTCTACTCATAATGAATTAGGTAATCTTTCCCAATCCCCTGCACTTAATCATGATTCAAATCATGGTCACAATAGGATTTATTCTCCTTGTAATATTCACTTATTCACAAGTTTGCTAAACAATGGTCATAACCAAACAAATGTTCAATCAGTTCTGGTGAAAACACAAGAAGATCCTTTTGATAGATTATTCAAGTCTCAGGTGTGTTTATGCGTAATTTCAGTTTTTGTAATTTCCATATTTATTTTCATTTAATTTGTTTTTTTTATAAAAAGCTTTGTATTTTTTCTTCGTACTTTTAAAATCACATCTATCATAACAAATCTTGTAAAAGTAAAAGTTATTTTTTATACTTGTGCATGCAGTATGAAGAAACGAGAGAATCTTGCAAGCACTACTTGAATAACAAGTACAATGATTTAATGAGACAAGCAGATGAGCGAGTCTCGATGATATGTATGGAGAAAGATGTGAAAATGGCTCGTATGAAGAGTAAAATATCTTTTCTTCAAGCAATGTTGGCTTATAAGAATGAGTTGATAAACAACCAAAACACACAGTTGGACAACAGCAGAAGGAGAAACATAGAGCTGGAAGAGCAGGTAGTGCAGTCCAAATCTCAGGCAAAAGTTTGGAAAGAAAAGGCCAGGAGTGCAGAAGAAGTGTTGTGGAATATGAGTCCCGTAGGCCAGGCCCCTTGCTTTGAAGAGGATGATGATATGGACGATGAGGTAATGTCTTTGTCTTCTGTCGGTGGGCCATGAGAGCAGGTTAAAGTGTGTGGGCTACTTATGATTAGGTGTGCTATTTGCAATTCTTTTGAGCCCAAAGTAGGTTTTAATAAATAACTAGTAGGAATATCTATGTCAAATTACAGTCCAATTATAATAGACATCAATTTGATTTTTGTTAAATAAAAATGTAACTAGGTTTATTGGAATTTTTATAACTATGTATCTGCTAAAAAATTTGGTGCTCCCATTAACTCAACTACAATGATTGACCAAAACACACAGTTGGATAACAACAAGAGGAGAAATATAGAGCTTGAAAATCCGATTGTGCATTCCAAATCTGAGGCTGAACTTTGGAAAGAAAAGGCCACGAGTGCAGAAGAGATGTTGTGGTATATGAGTCGGGAGGCCAGGCCCCTTGCCATGAGAGGAGGAAGCTATGTGTCTTTCTGTTGGTGGGCCATGAGAGGAGGTTAAAATTATGTGGGATGGTTATGGTTAAGTGTGCTATTTGCAACTCTTTTAAGCCCACGTAAGGTTTAATTAATAACGGACATCAAAATAAATATCTATACCTTATTTGTGTCCAACTACAAGAGAAATTAACTAGATTTTGTTTACTTCAAATGTACCTAGGTTTATCAAAACTTTTATGGCTATGTATGTGCTAAAAAAATTCCACTTAGTCAGGTCATGGAACCAACCACAATGTTGGTGTGTAAATGTGTTTAACTAGCAAGAAGAAATTAAAAAAAAATGTAACTAATTCCATATTATAGAAAGAAAAATGGAAAAAAAAATTATAACTATTTCCATATTATCACTTAGAGCATGTACATATTGTTGGGTTTAATTCTAAACATATTTTATTTGTTTGTTTTGTTTAATATTGATTTGAATAAATCAATGTGTACACGTTGAAGTAGTAATAGTGAGTTAGGAGTTCATGTAGTAATAGTCAGTTAGGAGTGTTGAATTTGGCAAGGAGTTATCGGAATGGCTGGCTGATGTTTTGAAGCTTACCGGAATCTGATAATTTTTCGGTAAGTTTTTTTAAAAAAAAACTGGTTCTCATTAATACGACCGCATCCGGTCGAATTTAGAACAATATTTTTAACCATATACGGTTAAAATATATACTTGGTGGACATTTCAAATTTTTCCAAAAATTCAATTTTTTGGCCGAGATTTTCAGATTTTAGGTGAAAAACAAATTCGACCGTTTTCGGTCGAATTTAGCCGCTCGTATACTAAATACAGCCGATTTACTTAATATGACTCGAGCGAATACAACATGTCCAAGAACTATTGGACGAAAATTAAAATAAATATTAATGCATATTCATATTCCTACACAAATGCATATCATTAATTTTACTCCGGTTGCGTAATTTATTTAAATTTGAAAGTTAAGCTAAATTTCTGTAAATAAATATGATACATGTTTATAACTTGATATTTTGTACATGTGCAATGACCAAGGTAATAAAATACTAAGCACCTACATAAAAATAAAAGTTTCTTTGTATACAAACACTCATAAATGTCACAATAAAAATCACTTTTTAATATTACAACATATTTTTTAGCATTAATATTGCACATGCATCATACAGAAAAGTGCAATGTCGCCCTCCCAACAATATTTCACGGTATAATTGTACCCTTCACCTCCTTCATTCCTTTGTTTCCCCCACAGAGGAAGATGTCCTTTCCTCCTCATCGCAGCAAGGGGCCTGGCGTTGCCTACACACCGTGGCATTCGCCAACATCTCTTCTGCCCGCTGGACCTTTTCTTTCCAAAACTCGGCCTGAGATTTGTTGTTTGCTACCTGCTTTTCTAACTCTATACTTCTCCTCCTGCTGTTGTCCAACTCTATGTTTCTGTTGTTTAGAACCTCATTTTGAGATGCCAACTGTTCTTGGATAGAAGAGATAGTACTCTTCATATGAGCGATTTTCATGTCTTTCTCCCTGCATATCCGGGATGCTCGTTCTTCTGCTTGCTTCAGTAAGTCATTGCATTTGTTATTCAAGTACTGCTTGCAAGTTCCTCTCATTTTCTCATACTGCATATGCATTATGTAAAAGATAACTATGTGTTACAACATTATTGTAATATCTAACCTAGCTATACATTGTAAACGCACCTCAGATTTGAATAATCTGTCAAAGGGATCTTCTTGTGTATCCTGTGGTACTGATTGCATGTTGGTATCGTCATCAATGACCTCTGTTTACCAAACTTGCAAAGGACTGAATATTAAGCTCATTTTGTTTCCGATGAGTAGGAAAGAGTTCAAGCGCTACTCTTTTGGTGCTACTTCCAACTTCATCCGCAGTGCTTTTTCTCTTGCCAGAAGTCACGGGAGCAGCCCTGCCGGCTGCAATCACAAAAATAGATGAAAAAATGGCAAATAACAGATTATATCTATACATTTATTTTTTATCAATTGTCAAACAAGTTAAAATCTTAATATGTCACACAAATCTAATGTGTATATATATCTTTATGTGTACTGGGGTGTTTAGATTCATGATGTTACCAGATACCTCCAGTATTGGCGGACGACATTGTTTATAGGAATGTAATGTTTGGTTACAGGGAAATGTTTGGGGGAGGAATTGGAAGAGATGGAAGAATACTGAAAAAATAGATGGATGCTAAGCCCATGCCGCTTCAAAGATATGATATATACATACTGTGTGTTTTCTGTGTGAGAAGTGTATAAAAGGAAATGTGAGAAGAGACGTGTGTTTTCTGGGTGAGAAGTGTATAAAAGGAAATGTGAGAATAGACCCATCCTAAGTTTGAAAAGACGCATCTTCACTTTTGTGTTTAAAAAACGCTATTTAGGCCAAATTTTCCTAAGTGTCAAACTTTCCTAAGTTGGCTTTTTAAATTTTTCTTTCAAACATTTTATTTTCTTGCAAAATAATTCATGATGTAAATAATCTAAAATTTGGCATAAGCCTAAATCCATGCAACTTTTTACCAAAATTTGGTGTGAAAATGAATAAAACTTGAAATTGTATTTGAATTTGACATCATTTTTTAATTATTCCAATTTAAATTTAAATTCATTAGCATCTTATTATTAAGATGTAAATTTATCTCATGTATCAAATTTAGTTGGTTATAGTCTCAACCTTTGAATTTAATTTGTTTGAAAAATTATCAAAAATACTATTTTTTAAGTTTTTTTGCGATTTTACTATCTTCTCAAAATATTTGGAAAAATACGGGGCAATCAAAATCATCCATATATGCAACTATTTGAATAAAGTTTTTTGGTTGCATTTGAGTTTGCATTAGTTGCAGAAATTCAACGAATGTTGCATTTAGTTGAATCGAAAAAATATTTTTGCAATTTTGTTAAAAATAACAGTTTTTTTTCAAAAATAGTTTTGACATTAGGTATTTTTTTTAAAAGCCCTTTATTTATTTGGACTGCTGGACAGTAATTTTACTTGTATTAAAAAATTGAAAATTTCAAACCAAAACTCTAAATATATGATATATGATACTTGACAAATTATTTATCCCAACTTTACTCGCAATGCTTATGGACCTAGGATCACAAATGAAATGTGATATATGAGATTTTTTTTTGACTTGATAAGGTAATACTAAATTTAGATTTAAATTCGAATACAAACTATCATATCAAATTTGAATACAATTTATGGTTTCAATAACTTCACACCATATTCTGATAAAAAGTTGTGTGGGCCTACTGAGGTCAAATTTTGATTTATTGTAGTATAATTCTGAACCTTTTTTACAAAAATAAAATTTGAAAGAAAAATCAAAGAAGCTAACAAATTTAATAAAACTCTAAACTTAAATTTCAATTTTTGACCTAACAAACAAACGGGGATGTGCCTTTTCAACAGTCAGTCGGCGTCTCTTCACTTATCACTCCTTTTGTACACTTCTCACACACAAACAAACAATATATATATTAGCCTTATCAGTGTAACAACCATCTATCTCTTGATTGTTCTTCCTTCTATTTCATATATTCTTGAGCCAACATTTCTCCATAAGCAAACATTATATCCCTACCTATAAATTAACAATGTCTTTAACCAACACTAGAGGTTAGTTAAATTATGAATTTAAGCACGCCAGGGCAAGCATACACACCTATACACTTTAGATTTGTGTGATATACAAATATTTTATTTTATTTGACATTCGATAAAAAAACATATGTAAACTCAGTATTTTTTGACATTTAGTTCACTGATTTTGGAGACTGGGTGACTGCAGTGGGAAATGATGATGCTGATGTGGCTTCTTCTCAGAAGAGAAGAAAGAATACTCTCCAAGTTAAGAGCAGCAAAAGAGTAGCCCTCGAACTCTTTCCCACTAATAATGAATTAGGTAATCTTTTCCAATCCCCTGCACTTACTCATGATTCAAATCATGGTCACAATAGGATTTATTCTCCTTGTAATATTCACTTATTCACAAGTTTGCTAAACAGTGGTCATAACCAAACAGATGTTCAATCAGTTCCGGTGAAAACACAAGAAGATCCTTTTGATATATTATTCAAGTCTCAGGTGTGTTTATGCGTAATTTCAGTTTTTGTAATTTCCATATTTATTTTCATTTAAATAGTTTTTTTTATAAAAAGGTTTGTATTTTTTCTTCGTACTTTTTAAATCACATCTATTATACCAAATCTTGTAAAAGTAAAAGTTATTTTTATACTTGTGCATGCAGTATGAAGAAATGAGAGAATCTTGCAAGCACTACTTGAATAACAAGTACAATGATTTAATGAGACAAGCAGATGAGCCGGGTCTCGATAATATGTATGGAGAAAGATGTGAAAATGGCTCGTATGAAGAGTAAAATATCTTTTCTTCAACCAATGTTGGCTTCTAAGAATGAGTTGATAAACAACCAAAACACACAGTTGGACAACAGCAGAAGGTGAAACATAGAGCTGGAAGAGCAGGTAGTGCAGTCCAAATCTCAGGCAAAAGTTTGGAAAGAAAAGGCGAGGAGTGCAGAAGAAGTGTTGTGGAATATGAGTCCGGTAGGCCAGGCCCCGTGCTTTGAAGAGGATGATGATATGGACGATGAGGCTATGTCTCTGTCTTCTGTTGGTAAGGCTATGTCTCTGTCTTCTGTTGGTGGGCCATGAGAGGAGGTTAAAGTGTGTGGGCTAGTTATGATTAGGTGTGCTATTTGTAACTCTTTTGAGCCCAAGTAGGTTTTAATAAATAACTAGTAGGAATATCTATGTCTAATTCCAGTCCAATTATAATAGACATCAATTAGATTTTTGTTAAATAAAAATGTAACTAGGTTTATTGGAACTTTTATAACTATACATATGCTAAAAAATTTGGTGCTCCCATTAACTCAACTACAATGATCGACCAAAACACACAGTTAGATAACAACAAGAGGAGAAATATAGAGCTTGAAAATCCGATTGTGCATTCCAAATCTGAGACTGAACTTTGGAAAGAAAAGGCCACTAGTGCAGAAGAGATGTTGTGGTATATGAGTCGGGAGGCCAGGCCCCTTGCCATAGAGGAGGAGGCTATGTGTCTTTCTGTTGGTGGGCCATGAGAGGAGGTTAAAATTGCGTGGGATGGTTATGGTTAAGTGTGTTATTTGCAACTCTTTTAAGCCCACTTAAGGTTTAATTAATTACGGGGATCAAAATAAATATTTATATCTTATTTGTGTCCAACTACAAGAGAAATTAACTAGATTTTGTTTACTTAAAATGTACCTAGGTTTATTAAAACTTTTATGGCTATGTATTTGCTAAAAAAATTCCACTTAGTCGGGTCAGGGTTGGTCGGAACCAACCACAATATTGGTGTGTAAATGTGTTTAACTAGCAAGAAGAAATTAAAAAAAATAACTGTAACTAATTCCATATTATAGAAAGAAAAATGGAAAAAAAATTATTACTATTTCCATATTATCACTTAGAGCATGTACATATTGTTGGGTTTAATTCAAAACATATTTTATTTATTTGTTTTGTTTAATATTGATTTGAATAAATCAATGTGTACACGTTGAAGTAGTAATAGTCTGTTAGGAGTTCATGTAGTAATAGTCAGTTAGGAGTGTTGAATTTGGCAAGGAGTTATCGGAATGGCTGGCTGATGTTTTGAAGCTCACCGGAATCTGATAATTTTTCGGCAAGTTTTTTTTTAAAAAAACTGGTTCTCATTAATACGACCGCATTCGGTCGAATTTAGAACAATATTTTTAACCATATAAGGTTAAAATATATACTGGGTGGACATTTCAAATTTTTCCAAAAATTCAATTTTTTGGGCGAGATATTCAAATTTTAGGTGAAAAACAAATTTGACCGTTTTCGGTCGAGTTTAGCCGCTCGTATACTAAATACAGCCGATGTACTTAATATGACTCGAGCGAATACGACATGTCCAAGAACTATTGGACTAAAATTAAAATAAATATTAATGCATATTCATATTCCTACACATATCCATATCATTAATTTTACTCCGGTTGCGTAATTTATTTAAATTTGAAAGTTAAGCTAAATTTCTGTAAATAAATATGATACATGTTTATAACTTTGATATTTTGTACATGTGCAATGACCAAGGTAATAAAATACTAAGCACCTACATAAAAATAAAAGTTTCTTTGTATACAAACACTCATAAATGTCACAATAAAAATCACTTTTTAGTATTACAACATATTTTTTAGCATAATATTGCACATGCATCATACAGAAAAGTGCAATGTCGCCCTCCCAACAATATTTCAGGGTACAATTGTACCCTTCACCTCCTTCATTCCTTTGTCTCCCCCACAGAGGAAGATGCCGTTTCCTCCTCTTCGCAGCAAGGGGACTGGCGTTGCCTACACACAGTGGCATTCACCAACATCTCTTCTGCCCGCTGGACCTTTTCTTTCCAAAACTCGGCCTCAGATTTGTTGTATGCTACCTGCTTTTCTAACTCTATACTTCTCCTCCTGCTGTTGTTTAGAACCTCATTCTGAGATGCCAACTGTTCTTGGATAGAAGAGATAGTACTCTTCATATGAGCCATTTTCATGTCTTTCTCCCTACATATCCGGGATGCTTGTTCTTCTGCTTGCTTCAGTAAGTCATTGCATTTGTTATTCAAGTACTGCTTGCAAGTTTCTCTCATTTTCTCATACTGCATATGCATTATGTAAAAAATAACTATGTGTTACAACATTATTGTAATATCTAACCTAGCTATACATTGTAAACCCACCTCAGATTTGAATAATATGTCAAAGGGATCTTCTTGTGTTTCCTGTGGTACTGATTGCACGTTGGTATCGTCATCAAGACCTCTGTTTACCAAACTTGCAAAGGACTGAATATTAAGCTCATTTTGTTTCGGATGAGTAGGAAAGAGTTCAAGCGCTACTCTTTTGGAGCTACTTCCAACTTCATCCGCAGTGCTTTTTCTCTTGCCAGAAGTCACGGGAGCAGCCCTGCCGGCTGCAATCACAAAAATAGATGAAAAAATGGCAAATAACAGATTATATCTATACATTTATTTTTTATCAATTGTCAAACAAGTTAAAATCTTAATATGTCACACAAATCTAAAGTGTATATATATCTTTATGTGTACTGGGGTGTTTATATTCATGATGTTACCAGTTACCTCCGGTATTGGCTGTAATATCCGGAAAATTATGTGAATATTATATGTTAAATAAATAAATATTGTGTGTTTTATAAATTTAAAGTAATTGTTGCTATGATATGAGATGTTATAACTGTTATGTATGTTTCTGTACGGGCCAGAAAATTTTTCGGTTGATTAAAATATGCTTAAACTGCAATTATATGAATCTATCTGCAATCGGGACGCGTAATTATCAGCATCTTCATTAGGATACCTGTTTTATTTGATTTTATACGTGTGATTGTATTTTACGTGTTTTCGGGATTTTCTGGTAATTTAGGGATCGTTTCCGTTTTTCAAAAATCAACGGACCGGGACCCCACCGGGACATCAAACCCCACAAAATCTGCGTTTTCATTTTTATAAAATTATTCGTATTTCAAATACCCATTATTTTTGTATTTTCGAATTATTCCCAATTTTTGGGAAATTTTGACATTAATTTTATATTTTATCAATTTTAAAATTATTCCCCGTAATTATTATTTTGGGGCTTAATTATTGTAATTTAGGTATAAAAACACCCTTAAATAATTTTGGGGATATAATTTGTTATAAGTATAAATAGCATATTTATTGTATTTTATTTATTTTTATTTTAGAAATTATTAAAAATAAAACCAAAATTTAGGAAAAATCAAAATTGGGGATTTAGGGTTCTAGGGTTCGTTCTTGAGCCAAATCGACTGATTGACTACTGATTTCTGATCCGTTCGTTCCGATATTGATCCCATATCAAAGCCCTGAGTTTCCTCTTCAATTCGGTACCAGAATATCAACCTAAGGTTGGGTATTTTGCGATTTTCATTTTCGTCGATATGAACTCGAATTGGGTACTTCATCTGTGATGATTTTCTGTTTGATTTGATAGTTTAAATAGATTCCTGAGATGATTTTGAACTTATTTGTATATATAAACGTATCAAACGATTACTTAGATTGGTAGTTCGAATTCAATTTGGGAAGTCGAATTTTCGATTAAATTTTCCGTTATTTTTGTTGATGATTTGATGTTGGTGAATACATGAATGGATTACTGTGATTACAAGCTTCGTTTTTAGTTATATGATGTTGAGTTTGGTGGTTGCTGGGCAGCTCGCCGGAAAACCGACGAGTTCGCCGGATTTTAACTGTTTAATGGCCGGGGAAGATGAACTGGGGAAGGGTTATGGTTGCTGGGTTGATAATCCTATTATAGAACGAATTAGGCTTGTTTGGCCTCGAAATCAGGGTGAACCAGAGTGTTCTTGGGCTGGCCGGAGTCCGGCAGAACCTACCGGATTCTGGGTTTAACCCCAGTTTCCGGCGGGTTTTGACCCGACCCGGTTAGGGTTCTTGCAGGACCCGAAAACCCAATACCCTGACCCGGTTTTGATCCTTATTTCCCAAAACCCAGCTTCAAAACTTGTTTGTGGGATTTTCTGTTTTATTTATTTTAAAAAAATTCATTTTCTATTTTTGAAAATCATTTATTTAATTTCAAAAATCATTTAATAATTATTTTAAATTCTAAAAATTATTTTCTTAATTATTTTAAATTCCTAAAATTATATTCTTTTATTATTTTCAAAAATTTAATTTGATTTAATTATTTATAAATTATTTTAGTTAATTATTTATGAATTCAATTAATTGATTAAAAATCATTTAATCAGTTAATTTCATTTATAAATAGTTAAATAAATGTAAATTATTTATAATTAATTCGAATAATTTCTAAAAATTATTTCAAGGTTTTAAAAATTATATTTTGGTATTTAAAAATCAATTAATATTATTATTAATTGATTTAAATCTATTTATTTCTTATTTTATTCATAATAATTAAACCGTTCGTCCGTTTAATACGAAACGAACGCGTACAGACTCAGAAAAATATTGCGCTTCCAATAAAAATACTTTTGAGACCTAATTTCTTTTATATTGCAATCTCATTTGATTTGTGTATCAGCTTAAGTCGGTATTTGATCGGTAAATGCTAATATTGAACTGATTTTCATTCTGAACGCACTGAGACGCACCCCTTAATGATTTGACTTATGTGTTACATAAAATATGTGAGTACGTGTTATATAAATGCCATGATTACGTGTTACGTGATATACATGCTATCTGTTATAATTTTAAAATGCCATGCTAGTTATAAACGATCGGGTAGATGTCAAGACGTATAGTTACGTCGATTGAGTTTAGATCTGTCAATTAAGATAGTCCTTTTGTTTATAGAATCGAGTAGCAAGGAGCGCAGTCAAGTGTTAGACGGAGATAGTAGCCAGCAGATAGAAACAGAGTTAAAATAAGAGGTTATTGAGCATACCAGGCAAGTACCCTAACTTCACTTATTGTTCCAGTGACGTTTATTTTGAATCTTATTATGCAAATATTTATATGTTCACATACCATTCAAGTGTTATTGACTCTAAATTTATCCTTTTAATTTCCCTACTGTTCTAAGTTCAGAATAGTTAAATATTTTTACATTTCGCTATAACTTACTCTATACAGTGAAGCTTTGAATTGAGACTAGCGAATAACTAATTGTTCTGGTTATTTCGCCATTGGTTGTTGAGAAAACGCCGGACCATGAGAAATGGGGAGTTATGTGGTTAAGGATGTCATTTGATTCGACTCCTTTGACGGAAAATGGTTTTATGGGTTGGATGGTTGCGTAAGAGGCCGTGGCGGCGGTCCAGTGTGAGCTATGTGTTATACAAGATATAACACCTTGCTAGGCCGATATGTGCCTTGGGTACCTTTTGTTTAGTTGGATATGCTTCGGCATACCGGTGTTGCTCCGCGGCTGATCACCGGCGGCAACACACCATCGTTCGAGGATTCCAATCCCAAAACATAATATATTGCAAATGTTGTTTATTATCAAATTTATATCAGTTTTGATACTGTTCAGTTATTGTAGTTGGTTTTGTTCATCAGATATACTGTTGTTATTCCAAATCATAAGCTATTTACTACTTGCTGAGCATTTCTTTCGCTCATACTTGTTTCTTATCTTGATTCTTTCAGCTAGGCCAGGGCAAGCTTAAGTTCCAGGTCTGACCAGAGGTTATGTGTTTGTAAATAGTTGGTGTGTTTCCAGGTAGACAGTTTGGGATACTTAATTAGTCTAGAGGTTTGTAATAAAATTTGAATAAGTTGTAAAACTAATTAGACTATGGTTTGTAATAACACTTGATTTGTAGTAGTGCCTGTTCCATACTATAACCTGTGATCGATCCAGTGCAGGTAAAGGGGTCGTATTTATTTTATTATTCCGCTGTGATTATTTTATTTTAGTTTATTGGCGAGTGACCCCCAAATCTAGACCCCGGGTTTGGAGGGCGTCACATTGGCGGACGACATTGTTTATAGGAATGTAATGTTTGGTTACAGGGAAATGTTTGCGGGAGGAATTGGAAGAGATGGAAGAATACTGAAAAAATAGATGGATGTTATGCCCATGCCGCTTCAAAGATATATACATACTGATACTGTGTGTTTTCTGTGTGAGAAGTGTATAAAAGGAAATATGAGAAAAGACGTGTTTTCTGTGTGAGAAGTGTATAAAAGGAAATGCAAGAAGAGACGCATCCTAAGTGTGAAAAGACGCATCTTCACTTTAGTGTTTAAAAAAGCTCTTTAGGTCAAACTTTCCTAAGTGTCAAACTTTCCTAAGTTGGCTTTTTAAATTTTTCTTTCAAACATTTTATTTTCTTGCAAAATAATTCATGATAGAAATAAATTAAAATTTGGCATAAGCCTAAATCCATGCAACTTTTTACCAAAATTTGGTGTGAAAATGGATAAAACTTGAAATTGTGTTTGAATTTGACATCATTTTTTAATTATTCCAATTTAAATTTAAATTCACTAGCATCTTATTATTAAGATGTAAATTTATCTCATGTATCAAATTTAGTTGGTTATTCAACCTAAGTCTCTACCTTTAAATTTAATTTATTTGAAAAATTATCAAAAATACTTTCTTCTAAAAGTTTTTTTGCGATTTTACTCTCTTCTGAAAATATTTGCAAAAATAGGGTGCAAACAAAATTAACCATATAAGCAACTATTTGAATAAAGTTTTTTGGTTGCATTTGAGTTTGCATTAGTTGCAGAAAATCAACGAATGTTGCATTTAGTTCAATCGAAAAAATATTTTTGCAATTTTGTTAAAAAATGACATTATTTTTTCAAAAATATTTTTGACATTAGGTATTTTTTTTAAAAGCTCTTTATTTATTTGGACTGCTGGACAATAATTTTACTTATATTAAAAAATTGAAAATTTCGAAACAAAACTCTAAATATATTATATATGATACTTAGACAAATTATTTATCCCCAACTTTACTCCCAATGCTTATGGACCTAGGATCACAAATGAAATGTGATATATGAGATTTTTTTATGACTTGATAAGGTGATACTAAATTTAGATTTAAATTCGAATACAAACTATCATATCAAATTTGAATACAATTTATGGTTTCAATAACTTCACACCATATTCTGATAAAAAGTTGCATGGGCCTAGTGAGGTCAGATTTTGATTTATTGTAGTATAATTCTGAACCTTTTTTACAAAAATAAAATTTGAAAGAAAAATCAAAGAAGCCAACAAATTTAATAAAACTCTAAACTTAAATTTCAATTTTTGACCTAACAAACAAACGGGGATGTGCCTTTTCAGCAGTCAGCCGCGGCTCTTCACTTATCACTCATTTTGTACACTTCTCACACACAAACAAACAATATATATATTAGCCTTATCAGTGTAACAACCATCTATCTCTTGATTGTTCTTCCTTCTATTTCATATATTCTTGAGCCAACATTTCTCCATAAGCAAACATTGTTGACTTTAATCATAAGCTTGTCTGAATAAGCTTGTTTATGTTTACGTTAGTTTGTTTTGTATTAACAGCTAGTTATGACTTGGTCATATAGTTGTGGAGTCATATTAGGAGTCTCTTTGAATAATGGTAGATAGTGGAGTAGTTATAGGAAAGTAGTTCCTTCTTTCTTGCATCTAGTTTTATCTCTGTATTCGATATATATTAGTGATGCTGCAGTGAAATAAAAATTAAGAACTTAGCTGCACTTTGTTTTTCTCGTTTCAAACTTACTGTTAGATTTACATATATATCAGGAGGGCATTCTTATATTCAAGAATTTGGTATCAGAGCAAGGTTGCGTGGTGAATGCCAAAATATATGCCGAAAGCTACTGAGATGGAATCGAGCAAAATAAAAGAAGGCGGAGTGGGTCTGAGTTATCCGATGTTGGCTAAGAGTAATTATGCTTCATGGTCTATGAAGATGAAGGTGAATATGCAGGCACATGGTGTGTGGGATGCTATTGAACCTAAGAACCCTAAGTCATCGGTCGAAGAAAGAACTGACAAGGTAGCATTGGCAGTCATTTACCAAGGCGTACTTGAAGACATTTTGCTGTCACTGGCGGAGAAAAACACAGCAAAAGAGGCCTGGGATGCGATTAAAACCATGTGTCCTCGGTGCGGGATTGTGTGAAAACGGCTAGGATACAAACTCTGAAGGCGGAGTTTGAGTCATTGAGTATGAGTGAGATAGAGCCAATTGACGAGTTCTGTATGAAACTCAATGGTCTGGTGACAAACATTAGAGCTCTTGGAGAAGAGGTTCCGGAGAGCTATGTAGTAAAGAAGTTGTTACGAGCTATACCAACAAAATTCCTACAAATAGCCTCGACGATCGAACAGTTTTGGAACATTGAGCAAATGTCCGTTGAAGAAACTGTTGGGTCCTTGAAGATTCATGAGGAAAGATTGAAGGGATCCAAGAATGGGTGGTGGGGGCGGTAGTCAACTTCTTCTCACGGAAGAGGAATGGACACGAAGAGAAGCTAACGAGGGTAAACTGTTGATGACTCGAGAAGAATGGTCAAGGAGAAATAACAGAGAAAGTGGTGGCATTTTCACAAATCAGAAAATTCCAAATAAAGAAGGGGGACGACTGGTTCGAGACAAGTCTAGAGTTAGGTGCTTCAACTGTCATCTGTATGGCCATTTCGCAGTTGAGTGCAACAAACCTAAGCGTAACAAGGTTCAAAGGGCTGAAGTTAACATGGCCCAATTTGATGATGATGAGCCTGCATTGCTATTGACTGAACATGATGACAAAGATGTAAACATGATGTTGCTAAAAGAAGAGAAAGTCACACCAAAACTAAAGTTGCATGGAAGTGAAAAATCCAGTGATTCTGACATCTGGTACCTTGACAATGGTGCAAGTAACCATATGACGGGTCAGAGATCAAAATTCAAGATGCTGGACGAATGTGTCAAAGGCCAAGTAAAATTCGGTGATGGTTCGATGGTTGAAATTAAAGGCAAGGGCACTGTGAGCATTGAAGTGTAAAACGGGCGAGGAACGTGAACTACACGAGGTATTTTTCATTCCTTCCTTGTGCAACAATATAATTAGTCTTGGACAATTATCGGAAGCCGGAAATAAGGTTGTCTTGAATGGAGAATATTTGTGGATCCATGAAAAACAAGGAAAGTTGTTAATGAAAGTTAGAGATCGACAAATCGATTGTATAAGATAATTATAGAAAGTGGTGAACCAAAATGCTTATTGTCAAGGTCAAATGAAAATGCTTGGTTGTGGCACTTTCGGTTAGGACATGTCAATTTTAAGGCAATGGAATTGATGTCAGCAAATGACATGGTTCGTGGTTTTCCAAAGATTGTGTCTCCGGAGATGACATGTAGTGGTTGTTTAATGTCGAAACAGACTCGAAAGCCATTCCCTACTAAGTCGAAGTACTCAGCTAGTAAGGTGCTTGAACTTGTTCATGGTGACATATGCGGACCTATCACTCCTTCCACTCACGCAGGTAATCGTTATTTCATGCTCCTTGTTGATGATTATTCACGTATTATGTGGGCTTACTTGCTAAAGAGCAAGGATGAGGCGTTTGAGGCCTTCAAGAAGTTTAAGGCCAAAGTTGAGAATGGTACAGAGCGAAGGATCAGAGTCTTTCGAACAGATCGTGGGGGGGAGTTCAACTCCAAAGTTTTTTCTGACTTTTGTGAAGATAATGGAATTGTGAGACATCTTACGGCTCCATACACTCCACAGCAAAATGGCGTGGTGGAGCGTAGGAACCGTACTGTCGTTGAGATGGTGAGAAGTTACTTGAAGCAAATGCATATGCCGGCAAACTTCTGGGGTGAGGCAGTGCGTCACGCTGTCTACGTGTTAAATAGGTTGCCCACTCGAGCACTGTCAGGGGTGATTCCGTATGAAGCCTGGAAAATGAAAAACCCAATATTGGGCACATCAAGGTGTTTGGATGTAAAGCTTACATGAAGGTGCAAGATAAGCTGACTAAGAAGCTAGATGATCGAAGCTTGAAAGTTATGAATTTAGGCAAAGAGCCAGGAACAAAGGCGTACAGGCTGTATAACCCAGAAAGCAACACGGTGTTAGTCAGTCGAGATGTTGTTTTTGTAGAAACTGAAGCGTGGCCATGGGAAGGACAAAACGGAGAAGAGCAGTTGCAACAAGAAAAGTTGATTGTGTTGGGAGGAAAAGAGAACGACGAAAACAACTCAGAGAGAAAGTGATGGTTATGAAAGTCCTGTGAGGGAAGAACGAAGAGAAGAGCTAGACTTTGAGGATGAAAACGTTGATGAAAGTACAGAGCCTAAAAAATATAGAAATGTCACTGAAATTTATAACAACACAGAACCTATTGAGCTGCAGGAGGAGCTATTACTCATGGGAGTCGAAGAACCTGTTAATTTTGGTCAGGCAAACAAAGAAAAGTGTTGGAGACAGGCTATGAAAAACTGAAATCGATTCTATAGAAAAAACAGGACATGGGAACTGACAGAACTTCCAAAGGGGAACAAAGTCATCGGGTTAAAGTGGATATTCAAATTGAAGCGAGATGCAAGTGGTAATGTAGTGAAGCATAAAGCTCGACTTGTGGCAAAGGGTTACACACAGGAATATGGCGTTGATTATGACGAAATATATGCACCTGTTACAAGGCTCGAAACAGTGCGTATGTTGTTGGCCCTTGCTGCAAAAAATTCATGGCAGGTGCATCATATGGATGTGAAGACAGCGTTTTTAAACGGGGAGATATGCGAGGAAGTCTATGTGATGCAACCGGAGGGTTTTGAAAGAAAAGGCCAGGAATCAAAGGTGTACAAACTCCTCAAGGCACTGTATGGTCTTCGGCAAGCCCCTCGTGCATGGTATTCGAAGCTAAACAAGTGCCTGGAAAGACTTGGATTTCAGAGATGCCCATATGAACACGCTGTGTATACAAGGAAAATTGAAGGTAATATTCTGGTAGTTGGCGTTACGTTGATGATCTTTTGATTACAGGGACTAGTATCAGTATTATCGAGGAGTTCAAGCAGGAGATGAACAAACAATTTGACATGAGTGATCTCGGTAAACTCACATATTATTGGGAATAGAGGTTGAACAGGGAAACGGATTTATCAAGCTAAAACAGTCAGCTTATGCTCATAAAAATTCTTGAAAAGGCGGGGTTGTCGGATTGCAATCCTACAAAGTATCCACTAGATCCTAAAGAACAAATCACGAAGGATGAAGGTGGTAAATTGGTCGATGTGACTCATTAAAAGCATGATCGGAGGTTTGAGATACTTAGTACATACTCGACCGGACATAGCTTTTGCTGTGGGCATTATCAGTCGATTTATGGAGCATCCCACTGTAATGCATATGAATGCAGCAAAACGAGTTCTCAGGTACATTAAGGGAACGTTAGATTATGGATTGGTATACTCAAGAGAGAATAGCAATAATGTTTTGACAGGATATTCTGATAGTGATTTGGCGGGTAATATAGAAGATCGGAAAAGCACTGGTGGAGTGGCTTTTTATCTGAACGATAGTCTAATTACCTGGATGTCTCAGAAACAGAAATGTGTGCTATCTTCATGTGAAGCCGAGTTCATGGCTGCGACAGCAGCAGCATGTCAGGGAATTTGGTTACGGAATTTGCTGAGTCAGATTACTGATGAGAAGGTTGGTTCCAGTCACGTTGTATATCGATAATAAATCAGCCATAGACTTGGCTAAGAATCCGATGTTTCATGGTCGTAGCAAACATATCGATATACGTTATCACTTTATAAGAGAGTGTGTTGATCGCGGTGAAATAGTGGTGAAGCATGTGGCAACAGAAAACCAGAAGGCTGACATTCAAACCAAGGCGCTCACGACAGTGAAGTTTGAACGCATGAGGAAGCTGTTGGGAGTGAAAGAGTTAACTCAACAAGCTTAGATTATGGGGGAGATTGTTGACTTTAATCATAAGCTTGTCTGAATAAGCTTGTTTATGTTTACGTTAGTTTGTTTTGTATTAACAGCTAGTTATGACTTGGTCATATAGTTGTGGAGTCATATTAGGAGTCTCTTTGAATAATGGTAGATAGTGGAGTAGTTATAGGAAAGTAGTTCCTTCTTTCTTGCATCTAGTTTTATCTCTGTAATTCGATATATATTAGTGATGCTGCAGTGAAATAAAAATTAGAACTTAGCTACACTTTGTTTTTCTCGTTTCAAACTTACTGTTAGCTTTACATATATATCAGGAGGGCATTCTATATTCAAGAAACATATATATAAATTAACAATGTCGTCAACCAACACTAGAGGTTAGTTAAATTATGAATTTAAGCACGCCAGGGCAAGCATACACACCTATACACTTTAGATTTGTGTGATATACCAACATTTTATTTTATTGGACATTCGATAAAAAAACATATGTAAACTCAGTATTTTTGACATTTAGTTCACTGATTTGGTGACTGGGTGACTGCAGTGGGAAATGATGATGCTGATGTGGCTTCTTCTCAAAAGAGAAGAAAGAATACTCACAAAGTTAAGAGTAGCAGCAATAGAGTAGCCCTCGAACTCTTTCTACTCATAATGAATTAGGTAATCTTTCCCAATCCCCTGCACTTAATCATGATTCAAATCATGGTCACAATAGGATTTATTCTCCTTGTAATATTCACTTATTCACAAGTTTGCTAAACAATGGTCATAACCAACAAATGTTCAATCAGTTCTGGTGAAAACCAGAAGATCCTTTTGATAGATTATTCAAGTCTCAGGTGTGTTTATGGCGTAATTTCAGTTTTTGTAATTTCCATATTTATTTTCATTTAATTTGTTTTTTTTATAAAAGCTTTGTATTTTTTCTTCGTACTTTTAAAATCACATCTATCATAACAAATCTTGTAAAAGTAAAAGTATTTTTTATACTTGTGCATGCAGTATGAAGAAACGAGAGAATCTTGCAAGCACTACTTGAATAACAAGTACAATGATTTAATGAGACAAGCAGATGAGCGAGTCTCGATGATATGTATGGAGAAAGATGTGAAAAATGGCTCGTATGAAGAGTAAAATATCTTTTCTTCAAGCAATGTTGGCTTATAAGAATGAGTTGATAAACAACCAAAACACACAGTTGGACAACAGCAGAAGGAGAAACATAGAGCTGGAAGAGCAGGTAGTGCAGTCCAAATCTCAGGCAAAAGTTTGGAAAGAAAAGGCCAGGAGTGCAGAAGAAGTGTTGTGGAATATGAGTCCCGTAGGCCAGGCCCCTTGCTTTGAAGAGGATGATGATATGGACGATGAGGTAATGTCTTTGTCTTCTGTCGGTGGGCCATGAGAGCAGGTTAAAGTGTGTGGGCTACTTATGATTAGGTGTGCTATTTGCAATTCTTTTGAGCCCAAAGTAGGTTTTAAATAAATAACTAGTAGGAATATCTATGTCAAATTACAGTCCAATTATAATAGACATCAATTTGATTTTTGTTAAATAAAATGTAACTAGGTTTATTGGAATTTTTATAACTATGTATCTGCTAAAAAATTTGGTGCTCCCATTAACTCAACTACAATGATTGACCAAAACACACAGTTGGATAACAACAAGAGGAGAAATATAGAGCTTGAAAATCCGATTGTGCATTCCAAATCTGAGGCTGAACTTTGGAAAGAAAAGGCCACGAGTGCAGAAGAGATGTTGGGGTATATGAGTCGGGAGGCCAGGCCCCTTGCCATGAGAGGAGGAAGCTATGTGTCTTTCTGTTGGGTGGGCCATGAGAGGAGGTTAAAATTATGTGGGATGGTTATGGTTAAGTGTGCTATTTGCAACTCTTTTAAGCCCACGTAGGTTTAATTAATAACGGACATCAAAATAAATATCTATACCTTATTTGTGTCCAACTACAAGAGAAATTAACTAGATTTTGTTTACTTCAAATTTACCTAGGTTTATCAAAAACTTTTATGGCTATGTATGTTGCTAAAAAAAATTCACTTAGTCAGGTCATGGAACCAACCACAATGTTGGTGTGTAAATGTGTTTAACTAGCAAGAAGAAATTAAAAAAAAATGTAACTAATTCCATATTATAGAAAGAAAAATGGAAAAAAAAATTATAACTATTTCCATATTATCACTTAGAGCATGTACATATTGTTGGGTTTAATTCTAAACATATTTTATTTGTTTGTTTTGTTTAATATTGATTTGAAATAATCAATGTGTACACGTTGAAGTAGTAATAGTGAGTTAGGAGTTCATGTAGTAATAGTCAGTTAGGAGTGTTGAATTTGGCAAGGAGTTATCGAATGGCTGGCTGATGTTTGAAGCTTACCGGAATCTGATAATTTTTCGGTAAGTTTTTTAAAAAAAAACTGGTTCTCATTAATACGACCGCATCCGGTCGAATTTAGAACAATATTTTTAACCATATACGGTTAAAATATATACTTGGTGGACATTTCAAATTTTCCAAAAAATTCAATTTTTTGGCCGAGATTTTCAGATTTAGGTGAAAAACAAATTCGACCGTTTTCCGGTCGAATTTAGCCGCTCGTTATACTAAATACAGCCGATTTATCTTATATGACTCGAGCGAATACAACATGGTCCAAGAACTATTGGACGAAAATTAAAATAAATATTAATGCATATTCATATTCCTACACAAATGCATATCATTAATTTTACTCCGGTTGCGTAATTTATTTAAATTGAAAGTTAAGCTAAATTTCTGTAAATAAATATGATACATGTTTATAACTTGATATTTTGTACATGTGCAATGACCAAGGTAATAAAATACTAAGCACCTACATAAAAATAAAAGTTTCTTTGTATACAAACACTCAATAATGTCACAATAAAAATCACTTTTTAATATTACATACATATTTTTTAGCATTAATATTGCACATGCATCATACAGAAAAGTGCAATGTCCCCTCCCAACAATAATTTCAAGGTATAATTGTACCCTTCACCTCCTTCATTCCTTGTTTCCCCCACAGAGGAAGATGTCCTTTCCTCCGCATCGCAGCAAGGGGCCTGGCGTTGCCTACACACCGTGGCATTCGCCACATCTCTTCTGCCCGCTGGACCTTTTCTTTCCAAAACTCGGCCTGAGATTTGTTGTTTGCTACCTGCTTTTCTAACTCTATACTTCTCCTCCTGCCTGTTGTCCAACTCTATGTTGCTGTTGTTTAGAACCTCATTTTGAGATGGCCAACTGTTCTGGATAGAAGAGATAGTACTCTTCATATGAGCGATTTCATGTCTTTCTCCCTGCATATCCGGGATGCTCGTTCTTCTGCTTGCTTCAGTAAGTCATTGCATTTGTTATTCAAGTACTGCTTGCAAGTTCCTCTCATTTTCTCATACTGCATATGCATTATGTAAAAGATAACTATGTGTTACAACATTATTGTAATATCTAACCTAGCTATACATTGTAAACGCACCTCAGATTTGAATAATCTGTCAAAGGGATCTTCTTGTGTATCCTGTGGTACTGATTGCATGTTGGTATCGTCATCATGACCTCTGTTTACCAAACTTGCAAAGGACTGAATATTAAGCTCATTTTGTTTCCGATGAGTAGGAAAGAGTTCAAGCGCTACTCTTTTGGTGCTACTTCCAACTTCATCCGCAGTGCTTTTTCTCTTGCCAGAAGTCACGGGAGCAGCCCTGCCGGCTGCAATCACAAAAGATGAAAAAATGGCAAATAACAGATTATATCTATACATTTATTTTTTATCAATTGTCAAACAAGTTAAAATCTTAATATGTCACACAAATCTAAAGTGTATATATATCTTTATGTGTACTGGGATGTTTAGATTCATGATGTTACCAGTTACCTCCAGTATAGGCCGACGACATTGTTTATAGGAATGTAATGTTTGGTTACAGGGAAATGTTTGGGGGAGGAATTGGAAGAGATGGAAGAATACTGAAAAAATAGATGGATGCTAAGCCCATGCCGCTTCAAAGATATATACATACCGATACTGTGTGTTTTCTGTGTGAGAAGTGTATAAAAAATATGAGAAGAGACAAGAAATGTGAGAAGAGACGTGTGTTTTCTGTGTGAGAAGTGTATAAAAGGAAATGTGAGAAGAGACGCATCCTAAGTTTGAAAAGGCTCATCTTCACTTTTGTGTTTAAAAAACGCTCTTTAGGCCAAATTTTCCTAAGTGTCAAACTTTCCTAAGTTGGCTTTTTAAATTTTTCTTTCAAACAATTTTATTTTCTTGCAAAATAATTCATGATAGAAATAAACTAAAATTTGGCATAAGCCTAAATCCATGCAACTTTTTACCAAAATTTTGTGAAAATGAATAAAACTTGAAATTTTGTTTGAATTTGATATCTTTTTTTAATTATTCCAATTTAAATTTAAATTCACTAGCATCTTATTATTAAGATGTAAATTTATCTCATGTATCAAATTTAGTTAGTTATAGTCTCAACCTTTGAATTTAATTTGTTTGAAAAATTATCAAAAATACTATTTTTTTAAGTTTTTTTTCGATTTTACTATCTTCTGAAAATATTTGCAAAAATACGGTGCAATCAAAATCATCCATATATGCAACTATTTGAATAAATTTTTTTGGTTGCATTTGAGTTTGCATTAGTTGCACGAATGTTGCATTTAGTTGAATCGAAAAAATATTTTTGCAATTTTGTTAAAAATGACAGTTTTTTTTCAAAAATAGTTTTGACATTAGGTATTTTTTTAAAAGCCCTTTATTTATTTGGACTGTTGGACAGTAATTTTACTTGTATTAAAAAATTGAAAATTTCAAAACAAAACTCTAAATATATGATATATGATACTTGACAAATTATTTATCCCCAACTTTACTCGGCAATTCTTATGGACCTAGGATTACAAATGAAATGTGATATATGAGATTTTTTTATGACTTGATAAGGTAATATAAAATTTAGATTTAAATTCTAATACAAACTATCATATCAAATTTGAATACAATTTATGGTTTCAATAACTTCACACCATATTTTGATAAAAAGTTGCATGGGCCTAGTGAGGTCAAATTTTGATTTATTGTAGTATAATTCTGAACCTTTTTTACAAAAATAAAATTTGAAAGAAAAATCAAAGAAGCCAACAAATTTAATACTCTTCACTCATCACTCCTTTTGTACACTTCTCACACACAAATACACAAATATATTTTAGCCTTATCAGTGTAACAACCATCTATCTCTTGATTGTTCTTCCTTCTATTTCATATATTCTATACCAATATAGTCAACCAAGACTAGATAATACCCCATATTTTATTTAGTACATTGTTGGTGCAATAACTTAGTAAATATTTATTAATTGATTTTAGAATTCAAAATTATGGATAATGTTTTATGTAGATAATAGGCTGTTAAAAATTTGAATTTTGTAAGCTATCTTTTAGTTGTTTAAAATTTGAATATGAGTCAAACTGGGTGATAGTTAATAGTTTGTGAGCTACTTATTATATAAACAGAGTCACCCTGTTAGTGCTTTCACACAAAAAAAAACTCATCTTAGAGATAGCTAACAAAATGGAAAAATAGTTATATTACTTATGAGTGAGATAGAAGAGTTGGTGCATAAGAAAGGAAGCTTTGGATCTACATGTGCAAGAAGGTCAGAAAAGAGCTAACTGGAGTGTCACTGTTAAAATATTGGGTTATTAAAGATTAAGAGAAGGAGAAATAGATTTTTGGGTTATTAAAGATCAAAAGGAGGAGAAAGATAGCTAGGTCGGCCAAAATTTTCAGAGAAGTGTACATCTTGAGGAGGTTTATTTAAAATTTAATTATGTAATTTAAGATGATTACTATTTATATTGTATACTAATATTAATCATTTTATTTTCAGGTTTATAATTATTTGTACACATTTTTTTTACATATTAAATCAGGCTCTAAATTCAGGTAAGTTTTATCAAATTATTATATTATTTGTTTATGTGTTTATATATTGTGTTAGGTTATTGTTTAATGCATGTTTAATTGATTTAATTGATTAATTGTTATTTGTACTGGCTACAAGATGTTTAATTAGTATTTTTAATTAGTCATGTTCCTGTTGTTTTGTTTTTAATTTTTATGTCATTAAGTTGGTTTAAGAAATTATATGATTCTCAGGTTTTTTTTTACATTTTATTAAGTGGATGATATGGTACGTTTTAATATTGTTAGTGTCTGGCTAGTTTTGTTAATTATTATTTACTAGTTATGTGTGAGTTGTTCACAATATTATCATGTTATAATATGCTAGTTTGTTAATATGTAAAAATATTTGTAAAATAAAATCTATTTTTACAAGATTTAGTTTATTGAGATTTATTAAAATTGACAAAATATGTATTTGTAGGACTAATGATATGCATAGTATTTTATTTTACAGGAGATATGTAGTCAAAATATTTTGTTAAATAAGTTAAGCAATTAACAGTTGGTTGTTTGTTTATCTAAAATTATAAATTGTTTATATTTGTTAATCTTATTATATTTTCCTCATAACATATTTGTTACTTTTTTTTACCAATATGTTATTAATTAATAATTTAAATATTGTAAGTACTGTTGTAGTACTAACGTGTGAGAGGTGGATTTGATAAATATTGTCGGTATGTGTTGATAGACAGAGAGCATGCTATATTTATTTTTATCATTTTATTAAATTATTTTTACAATTTAATGTGTTATATTAATGTATAATTTAAGTTTGTCTACTTTTATAAAGTCATATATTTAAAGTTTTCTACATTACTTTTATAAATTAATAAAATATCTTTTATATTTTGTAAACCAGCTTGTATATTATTCAGATTATTTGTTAGTTATATGTTTACTACTCTAGCATGAGATGGTGTGGTAGCTGTATAAAATATTATAATTTTGTTAGCTTACTTTTTAGTGGGTTTTAGAGTTTGGCGTTTATAAATTATATTTGTGTTGATATTATAGATTGGTTTGGAGGTTGATTTGGAGCTAAGTAGTGATTTAATAATTTAGACTCATTCCAGGTACGAGTATCTTTCATTCTCTCTCCATTTAAAATATATTTTCTTCCCCTGTACTTATTGTCCCATCATATTTATCTTATCAAATTTTATTTTGTTAAGTGTATATGTACACTTGTTAATTTTTGCTCAGCCATCTTTGATCCATGTTGTTGCTTAACCACTTTTGATCTATGTTTCCTATCAGTATACTTGATTTGTCACATGCAACTTTTATTTTCAATATTATTGGAAACACTTTGTAACCATTTATTACGGGCTCTTAAACTTATCTGTGTGGGTAAATCACAGACGAGGCACATGGAGTTTTTGCAGTCTTTGGTGCTCTCGGCACTAACTCGTATCAGTGCTGTGAGTATACGAGCATGTCTCTGGGGTATGAGGCATGATTAAGATCATGATCATTTTGTTTGTTTGGGAAATGTTTTATACATTTCATTTTATCCTTCTTATGGATAACCGGAGAAGGAACTGTTTGCACTGTGCTTTGCTTAGTGTTTACTAGCGAGCAGAGGTTTTATAAGATGCCCTTATTAGTACCCACCTTACTTGTTCTCAGCCATTTCTTTGATTTTGTTTGGATTAGTTGGTTCCTTGCTTCTAAATAATTACTGTCATATTACTCATCTTCTTGGCTAATTATTAAAATCAAATATATTCTTTTGATTTACCTTTTAATGATATATTCGTACTGGGCATTTGGCTCACTCGTATTTATTTCTTTCCACAGGTAGTCGGGGGTAAAGCGGGGGTATGATGAGTGTTGCCCAGATTTTAGCTTGTTATCTAGTTGAAAATAAAGTCAAGGACATGTTTTATTCCATATTATTTTGGATCTTGTTAGAGAACTTTATTTTGAAGATTTTGAACTTTTATTAGTTTAATAAATTATGTTTAGCTTGTTTTGCTTTCATTAATAAATAAGACTTAGCTTGTGTAGCATCTACTTGTTTAAGTGGGGTGTTACAACGTTGATATCAGAGCTTAGGTTATAGTTTCTGTAGACTATCCTTTAGGATTTGACCTGTGAGTTTTGGGTTGACTCCATACGGGTAGATTTAAGATTTTGGATATGATTTTGTGATATATGTGTTTGTGCACTCATAAAATTTTATGCAGAATGGCAAGAGGTAGCAGTAGTCGAAATACTGGGGGGAATGATAATCAGCAGATTGTTATGGATAGGAGTACTTTTATGGAGATGTTGCGGGAAGTTCAACGTGGACAGAATCCCACTGCTAACGGGCAAGATCGAGATGGTCAAACTATGTTTGATCGTTTTATGAAGCAAAGACCCAATTTTTTAAGGAGGCCAAGACTCCCATGGATGCTGAAGCTTGGATAGATCACATGGAGAAAATTTTCAGGGTCTTGGAGTGTTCAGAGGTGGAAAAGGCTCGATTTGCTACTTATCATCTTGAGGGGGATGCTAATACTTGGTGGAAGTCTGTGGTAGCGTCGCATGCACCTGGCTATGAAAATACTCTTACTTGGCAGGTATTCAAAACTCAGTTTGACCAGAGGTATTTTCCAGCCAGCATACGTGAGGAATATGTAAGGGAGTATCAGAGTATTACTCAGAGAGATGATGAGTCAGTGGCAGACTTTCAAGTCAGATTTCAGAGGTTAGCTGGTTATGCAAGATCTGTGGCTGGGTCAGAAGCGGATAAAATCATGAAGTTTAAGTGGGCATTGAAGAATTCCATCCGCAACCATATCATCTCTAACCGCTATACATATGGACACCTTGGTTGACAGTGCCAGAGATCAAGAGCTTCATCAGGCTGACTTTCTTAAGAAACGAGACATGCAAAATCAGAAAAGAAAAAGAGAAGATGACTTTTCCGAGCGTCGACATGGATTTCAGAAAAATGGTGGTTCTTCAGGTGGATTCAAACCAAATGATCAGAGGTATAATACTCGGAATTTTCAGAAAAAGAATGGAAATCAAGGAAATGAGCAAAAGAGGTCTTTCAACCAAACTGGAAATAAGGAAGCATCTAAGTGTGAGCATTGTGGAAAGATGCATGGAGGAAGCACTTGCTATTGGGCTACTAGAGCATGCTTTAATTATGGAAAGAAGGGTCACACTATTTGAGACTGTCAGATGCCACCAAAGAAGCCTTGGGATCGTAAGGATCAGGGAGAGAAAAGCAACCAGAAGACTTCCGGTCGTGTGTTTTCCATCACTGCAAAAGATGCTGCAAGTACTCCAGGTACCATTTCAGGATCACTTTCTGTCGGTAATGGAAATACTATAGTCTTATTTGATACTGGAGCTACACATTCATTTGTCTCTACATCTTATGCTAAACACTTAGACATTGCATCCACTGCACTTATATCGGATTTTTCTGTTGGCACTCCTATAGGTGTAACTATACTTGTAAATTCTCAGTATCTTGATTGTGTAGTTAGAGTAGACGATAGAGAACTACTTGTAGATCTCTTACCTATTCAGATTAGGGACTTTGATATCATACTGGGGATGAATTGGCTGGAGCGACACAAAGCTACAATTGATTGTCCAGGAAAAAGAATAATTTTTGGCGACTCCAATTCGCCCGAGTTTGTGTTTCATGGTTCTAAGCCTAGTGGTTGTGGAAAATTCATTTCGGCCATCAAGGCTAAGAAGATGATTGCTCATGGATGTGAAGGATTTTTAGCTCATGTGATTGACACGTCCAAAGTGCAGCCAGACTTAGAAGATGTTCTTGTTGTTCGTGAGTTTTCAGATGTATTTCCCGACGATTTGGAGGGTCTTCCTCCAGAAAGAGAGGTGGAATTTTCTATCGATTTGTTACCAGATGCACAACCTATTTCTAAGGCACCTTATAGAATGGCTCCGTTAGAGCTACAAGAGCTGAAAGAACAGCTGGAGGAGTTACTTGATAAGGGTTTTATTAGACCCAGTGTTTCACCTTGGGGAGCACCAGTTCTATTTGTGAAGAAGAAGGATGGTTCGATGAGACTCTGTATTGATTATCGAGAGTTGAACCGAATCACAGTAAAGAATAGATATCCATTACCGAGGATCGATGACTTATTTGATCAGCTTCAAGGAGTAAAATACTTTTCGAAGATTGATCTACGGTCAGGTTACCATCAACTAAGAGTGAAGGCAAGTGATATTCCGAAGACAGCATTCAGGACTCGTTACGGACACTACGAGTTTCTTGTTATGTCTTTTGGATTGACAAATGCACCTGCAGTTTTCATGGACCTAATGAACAGGGTATTCAAGGATTTTCTGGACAAGTTTGTGATTGTGTTTATTGATGATATATTGGTGTATTCAAAGTCAAGGGAGGAACATGAAGAGCATCTTCAAATTGTGTTGGAAACACTACGGAATAACAAATTGTATGCAAAATACAAGAAGTGTGAATTTTGGCTTGATCAAGTTGCATTTTTGGGACATATTGTATCAGCAGATGGAATCAAGGTGGATCCAGCCAAGGTTGAGGCTATTACCAATAGGCCAAGACCTAGCACTGCGACGGAAGTGAGGAGTTTCTTGGGACTCGCGGGCTACTATCGCCGATTTGTAGAAGGCTTTTTGACAATTGCGATGCCATTGACACAGTTGACTCGAAAAAGCAACAAGTTCATATGGACCGATGAGTGTGAGACTAGTTTTCAAGAATTGAAGAAGAGACTTGTGACATCACCAGTATTGACACTACCATCAGGATTGGGAGGCTATGTGATTTATAGCGATGCTTCGAAGAAGGGACTTGGCTGTGTATTGATGCAACATGGAAATGTGATTGCCTACGCTTCAAGACAATTAAAGCCTCATGAGGTGAATTATCCGACACATGACTTAGAGCTTGCAGCCGTCATTTTTGCATTGAAGATATGGAGACACTATTTGTATGGTGATAAGTGTGAGATCTTTACTGACCACAAGAGTTTGAAGTACATATTCACGCAGAAGGAGCTTAATATGAGGCAAAGACGATGGATTGAATTATTGAAAGACTATGAGAGCA